>NC_134855.1:118473471-118773471 GCF_049852395.1 Peromyscus maniculatus bairdii | reverse complement strand
TGGAGGCAGAGGCAGTTGGATCTCATATTTTGAGGTCAGCCTGGTCTACAGAATGAGTTCCAGGACAACCAGGGCTACACAGAGAAACCCTGTCTCGAAAAAACAAAACCAAAACCAAGGAAACAAAAAGCATTTTGCTCCAATTCTTTTCCTAGCTATTGTTTCACTTTTCTAGAGTATTCATATTGCCCAACTTTGCACATAACTGATCTCTATCTTATGCATCCATCTCCACTGATAACCTACAATCTGATTTCATTCCTGCTATCTTCATGCCAGATCTAGTGATTTCTGTGGTACTGTCTCCTTTCCTGAAACTTGGTTTGCTCAGATTCCAAAAAATCTTACAAGACTAGATACTTTAATAAACTTTTAACTTTTTAGGTATTCATTTATTTTTATGTTCATGAGTGTCTTGCCTACATGTATATATACTGTGTGTGCCTGTCGAGGTCAGAAGAGAAAGTTGGCTCCTCTGGAACTGGAATTATGGTAGAAGCACAAATAATGAACTTAGGAGAAAAATTTATCCATTTACCAATATTATCAAAATTCATGAACATAGAAGATGAACATTTCCAGTCCTAAGATGTACAAGGACAAATAAATATGTCAAGGTTAGAAACACACTCAGCCAACCCTTGGTTCATTTGGTAACTGATGACCCAGTCCACTGAGAGTATTTCGTGTCCTTTGCTTCCCTCTCTGCTCTCCAGATGTTTATTGCATTCCAATGTTGTCAGTATCCTCATAAGAAGTGGAAAGGGGATACTGGGTGAAATTCTAGAGAGGTTTATCTCTTTGAGGTGACTACAAACACTAAAATAATAATTTAAATAATGAGTTCTTCTATTTTATTTTTGGAAGATTGTATTATCTGTGCTATGTATCATCATTATGTTCTATTGATAACTGCCAAGTACCTCTTGGCACTATATTGCAAACTTCAACAGTTACATTTCTGATCTATCATCTGAGTCTGTCCTTAGCACACAATACTTCACAGTGAATTCAATTATAACTAATATTTAATCATTTGTTTTTAGCTTTAACAAATATATTCAAAGAGAAAGATATATAAGAGAAAAGAATTAGATTAAAAGTAAAAAAGGGGGGAAATGAATGATAAATGAGGTAAAAAGATTTAAAAAGTTGGTACATGAAACAAGACATTTTAAAATAAAGATGGCATGAGAAGATCATAAAGATGCACACACTAAGATCTTAACAGTTTCATTCACAGATGCAGTAGAGACACAGGTAAGCTGAGGATATGCCTTTGAGGGAGGAAAAGAGTACCTAGGCCTTCTTTCTCACTCCTTGTTTCTCACCTTCATGAAGTACATGGGACATTATATCACAAGTGCTCCACCACGATATGTGCCTGTTCACAGGCTGAAAGCAGTAAGGCCAAATGATCATTTACTGGAAACTCTGAAACTGAGCCAAAATAAACCTTTCTAATTCTCAAGTTGGTTATCTCAGATACTTGATAATAGTAACAGAAAGCTGGCACACTAATAAAAGTTAGTATTGCTGTATTTTACAAGGAATATTCAAATGATTTTATGTATTAATTCATCAATATAGGTTTAAAATCACTTTCATCTCATTTCTTATTTGAATAATGACATATTTTTTGCCATTAAATTACTATATTTCCAGAGAATTCTAATGAGAACACAGACTCTCAATTTCTAAATTCCTTCTGGGGCAAAGAATAAATACCTGATAGGTATACTTGGCTTAATCTTTAAACTCTGAGTTAGTTAGAAGCCTTTCTTTACTAACTGGAAATTTATAGGTTGTTGGTGATAATTCGTCCCCTCTAACAAAAGCAGAATAAAAATGAATCTCCCAAAAAGTAGTCATGTAAATCAGTAACAGTATAATTGTTATAGAATATTATTTTAAGGTGTGTTACTTTTGTTTATGTTGCATTTGTATAACTCTGTGAAGCTGTGTTACTGTGGTTGTCTAAAACACCTGATGGTCTAATAAGAACTGAACAGCAAGGCAGGAGAACAGCCAGAGAGAATAATTAGGAAGAAAAATGGAGGAAGAAGAGAGATCTAGGAGTGAGAGAAGGAGGAGGACATCAGGGGCCAGCCACTCAGCTACACAACCAGCAACAGAGTAAGAAAGAAAGGTATACAGGAATAGAGAAAGGGAAAAGACAGACAGGCCAATTTAAAGTGAAGAAAAGCTGGCAAGAAACAAGCGAGGCTAAGGCTGGGCATTCATAATTAAAAATAAGCCTCCATGTGTGATTTATTTGGGTGCTGTGTGGCAGGCCCCTCAAAAGAGCAAAAACAAATGAGACAACATGTAATACTACTACTTGAGGAAATACAATGTTGGAGAAGTATTATGACTTTACCTATCACACATAGAGGACATCCCAGTATTTTTCACAAAAATAAAGCTAACTTTCTCTTATTGAGAAAGTATCTTTATCCTATTGGTAGTGCAGTTGATGAAGTTTGTTTTATATTCCTTCCTTCTGCATCAGTGTCTAAGTTACTTTCTTATTTCTGTGACAAAACACCATGACTATATCAACTTATAAAAGAAAGTTTAATTGAGCTTTTGGCTCCAGGGGGTTAGAGTCCCTGATGGCAGAACAAAGGCATGGTGGCAGCAACATCTAAGAGTTCACATACTGATTGCAAGTAGGAGACAGCAAGAATACACTAGGAATGGCTGAAGTCTTTTGAAACCCCAAATCTCAACCACAGTGACATACCTACCCCAACTAGGCCACACCTGCTAATCCTTCCCAAAGGGTTCCTTCAACTGGGGATCAAGCCTTCAAACATATGAGCCTATGAGGGCCATTCTCATTCAAACTACCACAGCCTGCATCCTTCATTTTAGACAGCATCAATAATGGTAAGTAGCACATTTTGAATGAAAGCTTGATGTTGGTATTATTTCCAAAGTCTAAAAGAATTTTTAAACTGAAGCATGACTAGCAGTTCTAATTGTAACTAATGTAGGTCTTTCATTGTGTGGTTTAGAACACAGTCCTAAAACGAACCCTGAAAGAAGGGCCACTTCATAAGCACAGACTTTCAAGGAGATACAGAAATGCTGTGGAGGCATCTATTCCCATGATATCTTTTTTGAACCTCATTATTTTGCAATCACACACACACACACACACTGAAACCAAGGGACTATGTTATATGAGAAATACTGATTCATACATCCATTTGATAGCATAACTAGTAAGCTATCCAGATTATCTATGATGCTGTATTTTATCATCCCAGACACAATAAAGAAGTGGTCAGTGACTACCATGTCACAAATTCCTTCTTAATTCACCATTTCATTGAAGATTTTTTAAAAAAAAATACTCGACAAGCTGGTCACTCTTCCATATTTCATTTTCTTCACAATTTTGAGAAGTCCATTAATTCTCATCTTTCTTAGATCTCCTTCAGCCTTACTGGCTATTTCTCCTCAGTATACATTTCTAGTCAGCTGATATTCACCTGAGTCTTAGCCATTGGTAGTATGCATGTTTCAAGTTTCCTCTTTTATATATACTCCTTTCTTATTCAGATCCTTAGGAAAGCTCAACTAGTGTTATGTTCTTCCTTAGCTCAACTAATGTTATGTTCTTTTTAAAATAATTTTTATACAACATATTTTTATCATTTCCTAATATTAATCCTACCAATCCATTAGCATGGGAGATTTTTCCATCTTCTGGTATCTTCTTCAGTTTCTTTCTTCAGTGTCTTAAAGTTTTTACTATGTAAGTTCTTCACTTGTTTAGTTAGAGATATACCAAGGTACTAACATAAATACATGCATGGAGGACAGGAGATATTGTGAAAGGCATTGTTCCCCTTATTTAGTTCTCAGCATGCTTGTCATTTAATACATATTTTTGTGAGTAAATTTTGTATCCTGTCATTTTGCTGAAAATATTTATCAGTAGTAGAAGTTTCCTGGTATATGTTGGGGGGGTCTCTTATGTATACAGTGGTGTCAATTTACAATAAAGATACTTTCATTTCTTCCTTTTAGTCTCCTTCAGTTGTCTTATTTCTTTAAGACTTCAAAATTTCATTATATTGAATAGGTGCAAAGAGAGTGGGCATCTTGTCTTATTCCTGATTTTAGAGGAAATGCTTTGAGTTTCTTTCTATTTAGGATGTTGTTGGCTGTGGAGTTACTAGAAACTATCTTTATTAAGGTGAAGTATGTCCCTTGTATCCCTAGGTTCATTTACTGAGATGATCAAGTGACTTTTGTCTTTCAGTCTATTTATATGATGGATTGTTTATTATGTATGTTGAACAATCCCTGCATCTCTAGGATAAAGCCTACTTGGTTATGGTGTGCAATCTGTTTGTGTTCTCACATTTTGCTTACAAACACTTTATTGAAAATGTTTGCATCTATATTCATATGGGAAATTAATCTATAGTTTTCTTTTTTTGTTGAGCCTTTATGTGGTTTTAGTATTACAGTAATAGTGGCTTTCTTGAAAAAATTAGGATGTACTGCTTCAGTTTGTATTTTGTGGAATAACTTGTGAAGTACTAGAATTAATTCTTCTTTGAAGATCTTGGACAATTCTCAGACAAATCCATCTAGCGCTGGGATTCTTTTTTGGTTAGGAGACTTAATTACTGCTTCTATTTTACTAGGGGTTATGGGTCTAAGTTGCTTATCTGATCTTAATTTGACTCTAGTAGGTAATATATATCAAGAAATTCAGCTATTTCTTTTAGGTTTTCCAGTTTGGAGGAGTACAGATTTTTTTAACTAGGCGCTTAATGATTGTCTGGATTTCCTTGGTGTCAACTGTGATAGCCTCCCTTACAATTCTAGTTTTATGAATCTGAATCTTCCCTTTGTGTCTTTTAGTTAGGTTGGCTAAGGGTTTGTCAATATCAAAGAACCAATTCTTCATTTCATCGATTATTATTTGTAATTTTTTGTTACTATTTTATTTATTTCAGACCTGAGTTTGATTATTTCTTCCACCTACTCTTTTTGGTATTATTTCTTCTTGTTCTTCTAAAGCTCTCAGATGTGTCACTAAGTCAGTAACATGAGATCCATCCAGTTTTCTGATGTAGGTGGTTAGTGCTATGAACTTGCCTCTTAGAACTACTTTTATCGTGTCCCACAGGTTATGGTATACTGCGTTTCCATTTTCACTCAATTCCAAAAAAGTTTTTAATGTCATATTGATTTCTATCTTGACGCAGTTTTTACTCAGTAGTGAGTTGTAGTGAGTTGTTCAGTGTACATGAGTTTGTACAACTATTTCTGTTGCTGTTGTTACACAGCTTTATTCAGTGGTGATCATTGATTAAAGATGCAGGGCATTATCTTAATTTTGTTGTATCTGTTGAGATTTGTGTCCTAATATGTGGTCAATTTTAGAGAAAGGTCCATGAGCTGCTAAGAAGGAAGTATATTTTTTAGTGTTTGAATGAAAAAATTATAAATATCTGCTAGGTCCATTTGATTTATGACATCATTTACCTCCAGCATTTCTCTGTATAGTTTTTATCTGAATGATGTGTCTATTAGTGAGAGTAGGGTATTAAAGTCATCCACTTTCACTGTGTGAGGATCAATAAGTGATTTAAACTTTAGTAGTGTTTCTTTTATGAACTTGGATACCCTTGTGTTTGGTCCATAAATATTTATATTACAATATACTCTGCATAATATTCCACAATTGAGTATGTAGTATCCTCCCTATCTCTTCAAATTAGTCATGGTTTGAAGACTGTTTTATCTGATATTAAAATAACTATGCCACCTTGATTCTTGGGTCCATATGCTTGCAATACTTTTTTCACCTTTTAGCCTGAGATGATGTCTATCATTGATAGTGAAGTGTGTTTCTTGCATGCAGCAGAAATAGGAATTCTGTTTTCTAATCTAATCTGTTTGACTGTGTCTCTTTATTGGGGAATTGAGACAACTAATATTGAGAGTTATTAATGGATAGTATTTATTGATTCTCAATATTATATTGTTATAATCTGGGTTTTTTCCTTCCTCCTTTGATTAAATGTTTTGTGTTTTTTTTTTCTTTGTGTCCTCTTGGGTGTAGTTTGGTCAGAAGTTTCCCTTCTAGTGTCTTCTGTAGAGCTGGATCCATGATAGAAATTATTAAATTTGGTTTTATTGTGGAATGTTTTTATTTCTTTATCAACTGTGATTGATAATTGTGCCAAGTATTGTAGTCTGGGTTGGCATCTGTAGTCTCTCTGAGTTTATAGAACACCTGTTCAGACCCTTCTTGTTTTCAGAGTCTCCATTGAAATGTTGAGTGTTGTCATAATGAGTCTGCCTTTGAATGTAACTTGGTATTTCTCATTTGCAGCTTTAATAGCTTTTCTTTGTTTTGTACATTTACTGTTTTAATTATATGTGTTGTAAGGAATTTATTTGCTGGTCCTGTTTATTTGGTGTTTATTTTGTGGGGAGAAAAGGAACCAGCCAGCGCAGACATGGCCACCTTGGCAGTGCACAAAAGCATGTGCATAAGCATGCACAATAACAATTTCCCTTAAGCCAAACTGGAGTCTGTTGCTGTGCTCAGTGACTGGTGGGCCAATGAGAAGAAGCCAACACAGTCAAGGAAATAGCTGACAGCTAATAGGGTGCCAGGGGGTATTTACGGTAGGTAGCCCCATACCAGCAATGAAGGAGTCTCCCAGGTGCTTCTCATCTGACTCCCAATGTCTGCACTGTTGACTCTTTGCCTTCTCTCCCACTACCCCAAGAGGTATTCAGGCAGTTTGGCCATAACATTCTGTATGTTTCTTGTATCTTAATAGGTACCTCTTTCTTAAGATTTGTAATATTTTCATCAACTGTTTCATTAAAGGTATCTTTTCTGCCTTTGACCTTGATTTCTTCTTCTTCCTATATTGCTATTATTCATAGTTTTGGTCATACAGTTTTCCAGATTTCTTGAACATTGTGAGCCTAGAATTTCTTATATTTAACATTTTGACTAGTCTATCCATTTCTTCTACTTTTATTAAAGATCTGAAGTTCTCTCTCTTTGTGTTTTAATTGCTTGGTGAGGCTTTTTTCCCCCGAGACAGGGTTTCTCTGTATAGCTTTGGTGCCTGTCCTGGATTTCACTCTGTAGACCAGCCTGGCCTCAAACTCACAGAGATACACCTGGCTCTGCCTCCCAAGTGCTGGGATTAAAGGCATGCACCACCACCACCCAGCCTTTACCTTGAGATTTTTGTTTGAGACCCTACGTTTTTCATTTCTAGTTGTATTTCAGTTTGAGTTCTTCTAGTGATTTTATTCCTACTGTTTGTGTCTTGAAATGATTTCTTCATTTCATTCAATTTAGTGTTTTCAGAGTCTTTATTAAGGCATTTCTTCATATCCTCTTTAAGGTCTTTGAATGTATCCATAATTATTATTTTGAAGTCCTTATCTTGTGTTTCAGCAAATGATGTCACTGCTCAAGGCCTATTGCAGTAGGGTTACTAGCTTCTGGAGGGGGCACATTGTCTTGGCTGTCCATGTTTGTGCTTTTGGCCTGGGATTTAGGCATCAATAATTACGCTGTTTAACATGATTCCATGATGTAGAGATCTGGTCTTGTCTTTGTTGGGTAGGTGCTCTGTTCTTTGCTCCTGTCCACTTTGGATTCCAGACAAGTGTAGTAGCTATAGGGTCTGAAGTAAAGAGTGCTTCTACTGATCAGCAGGTGACACAAAGGAATGTTGATGAGCTAAGAGTAAAGGCTGAGAGGGGCAGTGGGAAAGAGGTAGAGGTACCAGGGTCCACACCAAGAGGCAAGAGTCCCGGGGGTGGGGGGGGTAGGATAGGAGGAAAGGATCCTGGAGGCAGGCTGCTACAGGACAAACAGTAATTCTAGAGAAACCAGAATGGAGGACAGGATTGTGAAAATCACCTACCTGAGTCTCATCCCAGTGTGACCTAGTGGTCCCTGGTAGAAAATGTTCCTGCTGGCTAATGGCTCACATAAAGCAACAGAAATAGATTAGAAGGAAAGCCCGAGAAGTTGGGCAGGAAAGAGCTAATGGGCCCTTGGATCCACACCAAGAGGCAAAGTCCCCAGGGAATGGGGGTGGGGTGGAAGAAGGGCTCCTGCAGGCAGGACTAAAAATCTGGAGAAATAGATATACGAATAAAGATCTAATGTTAAGTTTTTAAGTCTCCAAATTTGTCACCAGACTTGGGTGTTTAATGTAGTTATCCTAAACTTCATCTTATCCAAGCCATGCTCTGAATTTCCATACCCACACCTGTTCTCTCTATTTATAACCCTAATTCATTAACCATTGAACCTATTGTTCCAATATCTTAGCCAACAACCTCAAGACCATCCTCAACTACTTTCTTTTCTCAGATCCTTCTTTCAACAAATGCTGCTATCTTCAACTTTGAAACATTTTCAAAATCAGTCATCTTTTCATCATCCACCTTGACCACCCTGTTACAAACCACCATCCTCTCCAGTCTTGAACACTGAGGCCTTAGCTTAATTTGCACTCTTGCCTTTACTCTTGCCTTCCTATACTTAATGCTTCCATGAAGCTGGCAGAGTTGGTGTTTTCTTTAAATCATGAGACAGATCATGTCACCCCACCTCTTGAAATCTCAGCTTTCCATCTCATTCAAAGCCAAAGTCAACTCCCAGAAGCTGGTCCTCTTCCTCCCATCTAGCCTTTCCTCCCATACTCTCCACTCACTCCACTTCAGTATTTAGTACAGTAAGTATGATCCTGTTAAACCTGCTACCTATAATGATCATGCACAGACATGCACATAGACCGTGACTTCATTTTGCATGATCTTTGTTTGCAGTATATCACACTTCATTAAATAGCTTTTCAGTGCAACACAGAGAATAGCACACTCTGTCTACTCTCCATCCCTGTGACTCTGCTTTAATGTCCTTCACTGCTGTTATAAAAGCCTGGTAAGTGCTACATTTACTGCTTTATTAACTGACTTTCTGCTTTCCCTTTCACATACCATCAGAATATTGTAGTAAAGCAGAGGTATTGCATACTGCTATACCCCTGTGTTTAAAATAGTGCCTGGCCAAAAATGTAAATATTTGATAAATATTTAATGAATAAATGAGTATATTACTCCAGTTTATAATATTCAAAAGAAGTAATCACAGCAATATAAAAGATAAAAAAGATTTTGTAAATATAGATAGACCAGACACACTGTAGGACAAACATATCATAGTAATAGAGGACACTTTTTTGATATATTGTGCATCCCAATAAACTTATCTGGGGATCAGAGAGCAGAACAGCCACTATATTAAACATAGGTTTTAGGCAGTGGTAGCATACACCTTTAATCCTAGCATTCCAGAGGCAGAGATCTGTCTGGATCTCTGTGAGTTCAAATCTACACTGGAAATAGCCAGGCATGGTGACACACACCGTTAATCTCAGGAGGTGATGGCAGAAGCAGAAAGGTATATAAGGCGTGAGGACCAGGAACTAGAATCTTTTTAAGCTTTTAGTTTTTTGCAGCAGTTCAGCTGAGATCCATTCAGATGAGGATTCCAAGGTTTTCAGTCTGAGGAAACAAGATCAGCTGAGGAATTGGAAAGGTGAGGTTGGATGTAGCTTGTTCTGTTTCTCTGAACATTCAGCATTCACCCCAATACCTGGCTCCAGGTTTGTTTTTATTAATAAGACCTTTTAAGATTCATGCTACACTTTTCTAATCCTTGTGCTTTCTTCTCTGTGTCCAGCACTAATTGATTGATTGATTCACTCATCATACTATTCAAAAACTGAAAGCAGTGCTATGAATTGCATCTACCACTTCAGTTGTTCATGTGCCTGAGAGGCCCAAAATAATATATGGAATATTTGCCTGTAGCTATTTCAAATTTTAGAAAAGGCATATTAAATCTTATTTTTTCATTCTACATGTGAGGTATATATTTTCCAAGATAATACATATCTTATTATGATGGATAACATATATGCTATATGCTACTGTGAGAGCTATAATAGATCTTTACATAAGCAGTAATAATGGAAATCATCTACAATGATGGACAAAGCTAAAACTAAAATATTTCACTGAGCATCAGAACTTAGTAGCTAGTAACTAGACACGTCAGGTGTTTATGAGAGAAGGGAAATGGAAACTGAGTCACTTCCAAAAACAGTCTCTAAAACTTAGAATAGAAATATTTATTGTGCTGTTGCAGGGAAATCTAAAATAAATTAACCAGGCTTACACATGGACAAATCTTAGAATAAGAGTGTCTGGCCACACATAAGGCTAGGGTATATAGTCACATTACATATGCTGCAAAGGGATTTCAGATGAAAAATTAACTTATCCTGAATCAGGAATATCTCTAAATTTTTTGAAAATCAAATGAAAACTATCTTATGGAGCACTGCTACAACTTCCAATATGAAGGACTCCAATGTAAAACACCCTATATTGATACTGAGCAATAATAATAACAATGATAGTAATAATAATAATAAATAATGAAGCCACATAAAGAAAAAAGGTTAATTGTTAATAGATGGGAGACTTCACCTTAAAAAATAAATACATTGAGTATCAAAGATTGCACATTTAAAATGTCTTTAAGGGCACATAAATCAAGAATAAAATAAAATGGAAAAGAGATTTTCAAAAACTAAAAAAAAAAAAACCTAGAAGTGAAAGAATTCAGTAAAATGAATGAACAAACCTATCATTTAGACTGTGCTAAAAAAAACTTATGAGGAAGAAACACAGAAAAGAAAATGAAAACTATCACAGAGAAATTAAGTGACTTAGGGTACAAGAACAAAAAGATGTACCATTTGCATGATTTACCACATGGTGAAAAACACAGAAAAATGCAGAGGTAGTATTTATACAGGGATCTGGCTTATATTTTCCCAAAGTTAATAAAAAAAAGACTCATCATGCTGAAGAAATTGGAGATTATGTATTTATTTCTATGCATACATGTTATATGAATAAAAATCTATATGAGTCATATTCTCATTAACATCCAGTAAGACAAAAAAGAAAATCTGGAGATTGCTGTAGAAAACATATTTGGATAGACAGTAGATTTATCCATAACAGCAGATGCTACATTCAAACTGTTGGAGAAAACTACTCACCTGGAATGCTAAACCCAGCATTCCATACCAGAAATCTAAATTACTAATGAGTAAGGATGAATTAAAGAACTCTTTAGACTGAAAAATACATAACAGTTTATTGTTCACACATTCTCACTAAAACTAAATTTGGGTAATCAAGATGGAACTCAATGCAACAAAAGAAATGGTCACTGGATTTAATAGTAAAACATTGTTTAAAATGCTGTTATGCTTTGATTGGAATAGGTTGAAACTTAGGTGGGTCCAAAATACTGAGGAAAGTGATGTTTTGTGCACCAAAGGGCACATCAAATTTAGAGAATACGGATGTGTCCAATGTAAGCACAGAAGTCCAAATTAGTGAACTGATGATCCCAGGCAGCCCCTATTGGATGGTGCAGAGTACCAGATGAAGAGGGAAGCAGAGCTGACTTAATCCCATATTTAATGTCATGCTTTTAATCTGAAAAAAATCCTTGCACTAAACTATTTTTGTTGACTAAGCAAACATTTAGCAATCTTTTTCTGTTATTTTATTCTGTTTTAAGTGTGACACTCAAGACTACAGATATAAACTTTAGTTTTTAGAGTAAGCAAAGTTTCAGTCAAAGAGTATAAAAATGTTTTTAGTCTAAAGATCATAAATCCTCAAAAATTGTGTGAACTGTAAGAATTTTAACTTCCAGTTAATTTCTCACTTAATTTTATTTTATTTTTTGTAAATATTTTTATTTTATAATTAATTTAATTTTACATATCAGCCACGAATTCCCCTGACCTCCCTCCTCCCACCCCCCAGCCTTCCCCCCTAATCCAACCCCCATTCCCACCTCCTCCAAGGTAAGGTCTCCCCTGGGGAGTCAGCCCAGCCTGGTAGATTCAGTTGAGGCAGGTTCAGTCCCCTCCTCCCTGCACCAAGGCTGAGCAAAGTGTCTCAGCATAGGCTCTAGGTTCCAAAAAGCCAGCTCATGCACCAAGGACAGGTCCTGGTTCCACTGCCTGGAGGCCTCCTAAACAGTTCAAATTCATCAACTGACTGTCTCACTTAATTTTAAAAGGTTATGAAATAAAGTCATTTCCAATATTTAACTACTTTTCCAAAGAATGACTGATTTTACATCATGACTTGAAACTGTAGTATTTAAGAGCAAGCTATCAAATTAGTCTGCATTAACCTCAAAAACACACATTTCCTTTTCAAAGGAAGGAAAGGGTATTAAATGAGTATTTTTCAAAGAGAACAGTTCACAGGGAACTTGGTTGTATATGCTAAGACACTTGGTTCTGATCTGCCTCAGTTGTCAGCTTAGGACTTCACACATTGGTAAGATAACTGGCTGACAGTCCCTCCATGAGCACTACATCAGTTACAATAATAACAATAAGAAGTACAATAAATGTTTTCTCATTATATTGTTTTCTTTCTCAGTAAAAAGGAAAAGTTAAACTTATAAAGGTCAGGATGATTCCAAATGGCCATATTGTGCATGCACCTGTAAATGAGGTCTGTGGCTTCTATAACCCAAACAGATTGTGAGCATCCCAGGAAATATGCATCAGATTTGCTTCAGGTTGAAAGGAAATGATAAATTCAAGTAGTTAAATGAACCATGGAGAAAGTGTAATTTACACAGTTAGACCATGTTATACAACTGCTCTACTTGTAGAGTCTATGTATAGAGCAAAACAACTTCCCTCCCTTATTATTTCCAAAAATAAATTTAGTTGGTTGTTCCTCTGTGGATGAATGAGGTATTTCTTTATATCTTTTGAGGCAGTTTCAGGTAGAGAAATAAGGCATTCTACCAATGATGGGAGGCAATACAGTTCAGCCGTTCAGAGCAGTGCTCAGAAGTACCCTGCAGATTCACTCATGGCCTAACACAGGCTGCTAAAACTTATGCATGTTTTCTAACCATGGTGTGCCTCTGCTACAAAACAAGAATAGAATGTGTGCATAGAAAATAAATGTCGGGAGACACTGCAGCCACCGCCAGGAGAAGCAGCTTGTGAAGACACTGGGAAGCCACCAGCCACGTGGCAAGGTATAGATTTATAAAAATGGGTTAATTTAAGATAAAAGAACAGTTAGCAAGAAGCCTGCCACGGCCATACAGTTTATAAGTGATATAAGCGTCTGAGTGATTATTTTATATGTGGATTGTGGGACTGCGGGGCTTGGGGAACCTGGAGAGAAGCCCTCCAGCTACAAATGGCGCCCAACGGCTCGAGCTTCCACCTTAAACCTGAGAATATTTAATAACCAATTCTAAACAGAGCCAAAACCAGGTTCCTGCTTCTTGTCTCATATGAGCAGCTAGACGCCGCAAAACGCGGGTTTGAACACTGGCGGGTTCCTGGCGTGTGCGTTTGACCGGCAGTATGGCGGAAATGAGGCGTCTGCCAGCGGCACATTAAGCTGTGTGGTAGATTTAGTCTTTACTAGTATTAAAAAAAAAAAAAAGAGGTTTCTGGGCTACACGCTGCTTTGATAAAAGCTTAGACCCACTATTTCTGAGACTTGATGACTCCCAGAGCTGGCGGAAAATGTACCACTGCCATGTTGGGCAGCTAAAGTGGGTGGAGCCAGCAGCCACAGCGCAGTTTCAGTCTTAGAATGGTACAGTTTAAAGCAATAGGCTCAAGGCTCAAGGTAATATAAAAAATAAGCCACGTAACGATGGCTACCACACAGAGAATCTGGATTATGTTGTCTTTGATATTTGTAACTGAAGAAAAACATTTGATTGCAAAAGCTGTTGAGTTATGCCAAAATGTATATTTTAAAGGTACCTTGACTTCAAAATTTGGATTTAAGGATATGTTGCTTTGGAAAAGAGGTTCTGCTTTTGTTTCCACAGAAAGCCAGAGGCTATGGATTTGTTCCAGATTAAGATACATCAGGTTTCAACAGCCAAGACCCCCTGAAAGGTCTCCGATGACACCATGGCCCAGATGATCCAGCATCCAGAACGGTTTCAAGGCAACTGGTTCAAACAATACAGCCTCACGGACTACCCCATAGGTCTAAAATTTTCTTTGCATCCCCATAAGATACAGCGCCCCCCTCCAGCAGGAAGTAGTAAGAGATGCTATGCCCAAATTCCCAAATATACCAAGCTGGCTTTAGAGGTGGAATTGGCTCACTCCCCCTCTAAACCCAGACATATTGCTTTAAAAAAAAAAAAATGGTTAGGCAATTCTTGTGTCCCAAATCAGAAGAGCCCTCTGGTGTGGGACAGAGAAAACCAATATTTTTATTTAAAACAGATTGATTATAAATGTGATCTCTTTCTAAAAAAGAAAAGGGGATATAATATAGATATATAGGAGGATATAGAGATGATAAGATAAAAGGATAGATTAATTAACCTACTTTTAAAGAACAACTTGTTTAAAATGTTTTACATTGGTATAGATTTTAGTTTATGTTTAAAACGTTTTACATTGGTATGGATTTTAGTTTATTGATACAAACTTGAAGTTAATATTGTTATACTGTGTATATATATATTTCTATTCTTGTTTGAGGTATTATGTTTATGAAACTCATTTAAAATTGTAATGGATAATTAAAAAATAGATTAATAATTAGTCATCTATGATAATCATATCTGTAGCCATGTTAGTTAAGTTTTCTAGGTATACATAGATATATTTCAGATAGATAGGTAATCTTCAAACACTTCATAGACCTAGAGAATATGGCATTTAAATAACTTAAAATTCTGTTGATGTGAGACACAATTGCTCCTGGCTGCACCAATTGATCCCGAGAGAATGTTGGGCTTCTAAGACATTTCCATTTGGAAGTTTGTCTTTTTGGCACAAAATGGCCTACTGGGCAAAGAACTGCCCTTGCCTTGATGGCTGACAGTACAAATGCAATGCTGTCCTTTCTGGACAAGCGGGACACAAGGAAAGTGACCACTGTACTCTGCCAAGACAGGGTAAGATGGTCTCTCAAAATTCCTGCTTCTGAAAATGGTCTGTCAGATATTCTAGGCCTGTAGCCAATCTGAATGCACCAACAATGCTGAGAAACATTAGGTGACTGTCCAGGCTGCCAGCTGTCTTGGTCTACTCTTACAAGATTCCCGAAAGTTGCTTGCATCCATCTACCATTTCTCAGGTACCATTATGTTCCTTCTCAGGTCTTTGATGTGGTTGAAAACTAGATAGTTGTAATTTCCTCAGTTATGATAAAAGATAAGTTAGATATAAAACCTTAAACTCACAAATATAAGATAGATAGGACATCTTCTTTAATATTGTAACTATAATTCTTCCTCGGTAATTGTTTTGTTATATATAATTTTACCATGTTAAAGTTAAAACCTTCCTTTTTAAAAAAAAAAAAAAGAAAAAAGGGCAAGTGCTGTGGATATTGTTCTATATAAATAAAACACTGGTGGCCAGTGACGAGGCAGGAAGTAGGTGGGACAAGGAGAGAGGAGAATTCTGGGAAGCAGAAGGCTGAGGGGGGAGACACTGCAGCCACCGCCAGGAGAAGCAGCTTGTGAAGACACTGGGAAGCCACCAGCCACGTGGCAAGGTATAGATTTATAAAAATGGGTTAATTTAAGATAAAAGAACAGTTAGCAAGAAGCCTGCCACGGCCATACAGTTTATAAGTGAAAAAAAAAAATAAATGTCATTATGCAATATTTAAATGTTTAATCAATGTCTCATACTTTAAGAGACAGAATAAAAATATTTTCTAGTATTAGTTTAGGCTTCATTAAGTCATCTACAGCTATACACAATATAGATTTTATTTTTCCCCAATTTGAAACTATTAGCCTGGAGATAAAACTTACATATGAGGTGTATATAGCTACATGTCTCTTCTAATCTGCATAGGGCAATATGACTTGAGTCTCTATTTAGACTACCCTTTTGCTAAGTTCTAATTTTTATAAATATATATATATATATATATATATATATATATATATATATATATATACACAGACACAAACAGTGTGAGATTTTTCATGTTAAGGAATTAAACCTAAAAAGTAAAAGTTAGTTAAAATAAAAACCAACTACTTTGATCTGTGTTTGACTTTCAAAACATAATGAGCTCATTCATTAGGATGTATTAAAATAGCAAGTATTTAAGTGTTTTACATATCTAAAACAATGAGCAAGGGGCAAAAGCAATAATATTTGAGGCAAGGAGGAAGGAAGGGGAAACTGCTCATACTCTGGGCTCGTCAGCCCCTTCAATAAGGATGTAGCTCACCTATAAGAGCTCAAAGTCTATATGTGTGTACACTTGCCTATGTCAGAATGCAGAAACATCTGGGTGTTTATATGCATGTATAGACAGGCACGCTGAGGGCAAAAGATAGGAAAAAACTAGAAAAATAGAAATCCCATTCAAACTGCAAACTAAGTAACAGCATAGAAATCCATACCTAACACATACTGAAATATGAATCTTAATAAAGTATAATACATTAAATAAAATAATATCTAATTGTAAACATATTTCAAAATTTTAAAAGTATAACTACCTTCAGGAAAATATGAACTTAGAGTGAAGTAATATAAAATAGAGGAAACTAATTGTATACACCTAACAATTCCACAAGCAGAGAATGTACCCAGGACTGAAGGCAGCTTTTATTAAGAGCTTTAGCAATACGGCTGCAACAGGAATGAGATAGGTTACCATATACAGTGGGCTCACCATTAGCAAGGTTACAAAGATGACATGGTCACAGTGCATTGTGCCAATACCTTTAGAGTGATGGAATTCTCAATAACACCATAAGGTCAATGTCATCAAATGCACATGCCCAATGCTTACTCTGTAGCAGACACCACACTTCCCATACTCCTAGTGAGATGATTTATATAATTCTCACTCTTCTTAGATGTAGGTACTATTATGCCCAACTAACTAATGAGATACGGGTAGGCTTAATACCATGCATTCATCACCCTACTAGGGAGGGATAGTATCAGAATTTCAAACAAGACAGCCTGACTGTACAATTCAAGCTATTGACCATCACTCAGTACACTGAGGAAAACAAGAGCTGAAAAGGCAAGAGGAGCAACCAAAGCAAAACTGCCACTGTCTCTTTTCTGGAGACATGGACTAGCTTCTATTTTCAGTTCCCATGTTCGCCTTCTATTAATGGCTGTTGGGTTGCCATGTGGCAATCCAGAAGACCATTCTAAAATGTATATCAGCTATTATATCCCTGATCAAACATTTCCAATTGCTTCCCCTTAACACTTTCCATAATCTCAAAAGCCTTTACCAAATCACAAAAAAGTCTTTTTTATTTATATTACCTGTAAGCTTTTAATTTACCACCAGAAACCATGTGTCCAGAACATATAATTGGTATTTATTGAATAAGGCAAAATATGCACATATATTACTATCATAGCCAAGTTACCTGTTAGAAACCTTCCTTCCCTCAGTTTCCTATACACAAAATATGTACTAATGCATAGGAAAGAATAATGTTGAAAAGAGGGAATAAATAGAAAAACATATTTTAAAAGACTTATGAGCCAGACAGTGGTGGTGCATGCCTTTAATTCCAGTACTTGGAAGGCAAAGGCAGGCAGATCTAGTGAGTTCAAAGCCAGCCTGGTCTTCAAATCGAAAAACAAAAAACAAAAAACAAAAAAAACAAAAAACTATGAAATAGGAAATAACTGACTTTGCTAACCATGGAAAGTGATACACTATTAGTCTGTTGTTTTAGGGGAGTATTTTCTGTTTTTTGTTTTTGTTTTTGTTTTTTAACTAAGTGTTTTACTGCTTTTCAGTACTTCAGTTTTAGGTTTACAAAAAAATTAATTCAAATATTTACTTTCTTTCTTTGGCCCAAAGTTGCCACAACAGTTAACATCTGCATTGGTTGATATTGGTTTATTGTAAGTGATAAATACTAACATATATATAATTAACTATTCCAGTTGGATTCGGTTATTGTATCACAAACTTCTACAGGCTTTGCCAAGTCTATAATGGTGTAGATCTAACAGTATAGTGTGACACAGAGCAACTTCACTGCCTTACCAATGCCATGTGCTCAACATTAATCCTCCCTCTCAAGCCTTTCTCACTGTCTCCATTTCTTCATTGTTTGCAAAACGTGATAGGGCTGTACTCAGTATATACAGCTTCTAGCCGTTGGCTTATTTTCATCTAGTAACACTCATGAAGACTTCTCTGGGCTTTTTCTCAAGCTCAAATAGGTCATTTCTCTTATTACTGAATAAGAGCCTGTGGTATCAATATGCCAAGGTTTATTTATTGAGTTGTCTATTTAAGGAAATTCCAATTGCTGCCACTTTTCGACAATGATGACTAAAGCTTCCACAAACATTCGTGTAAAGGTTTCTGTGTGGACACTGTTCAGCTCATCTGGGTCAATACTCAGAAGCATATCCAATGGATCATGCAGAAAGATTATGTTCGGTTTTATAAGAAAGATCTTTCAGCCAGCAATGAACAAGAATGTCTGCTACTCCACATCCCTGTGAGCATTTAACAGTCAGTGCTTCGGATTCAGCCACTGACAGCAGTACAGCAGAGTTCATGACTTCAAATTTGAAAACTGTTAGACATATGGCAGGGAGCTTCTTGTCACATGTGTATGTCCTGTGTACATTTTTTTGTGCTGAAATGTCTATTCAGATCGCTCACCTGCTTTTTAACTACATTGTTTTCTTGTTAGATTTTACATTGCTTTTGTATGTTTTAGATTCTATTCCTTTTTCACATACATGTTTTATAAGGTTTTGGCTTAGTCTGTGGCTTCTTTTAATTTTTTCTAACAGTTCCCTTCATAAAGCAGAAATGGTTAATGAAGTTCTGTTAGATGTTTTTCTTTTCTCAATGATACTTTTGATTTTGTGGCTGAAAGCTCAATTGAACTAAGATCACATACTCTTTCCTATATTATGTTTTAGAAATTTGCCAAATTTGGGTGAGGAAGATGGCTCAGTCAATAGAGTCCTTGCTACACAAGCATGGGGACCTGAGTTTGGACCTCCAGCACCCACATGAATGGGTGTGCATCTGTAATTCCAGCACTGGGGAAGTGGGGATGGGACGATCTCTGAGCTCCTTGGCCTACTAGCCTAGATGAACTGGAGGGCACCAGGTTCAGTTAGAGATCCTGTCATCAAAAATACAGTGGAGCACAGTTGAAAAAGACACTTGACATGGACCTCTGGTCTCCTCATATACACATCCATACACATGTAGCTGTACATATATGCCGCACACATACACAAGCCAACACACATAACACATACACATGTGTGAAAGTTTGCCAGGTTTGCTATTCAATTTGAGATATGTGGTGTGTGTGTGTGTGTGTGTGTGTGTGTGTGTGTGTGTGTGTGTGTGTGTATTTGGGAAGAACTGATATCTTAAGAATGGTGACTGTTATTTACATATAAACTAATTTATAAAAGTATAGAAAGGGGACAAAAGAAAGCTAAATGAATGAAAGTAAAGGAAAAGTTCAAAGCCTGGAGGAACAAATCCTTAAAATATGTAAAATGTACATGTATATTCGAATAACTACTGACTCCTTATTCTCAGTTGCAAAGATGCTATGCACACTACAGCCGTCATCCCAAGGTGACCAACAGGAAGCCACACCCACTGCTGCAATGTTGATCCCACAGAGCCTGGAGTCCTATGCCAAGGAGAGGGCACCAGCACACATCCTGCAAGATCCTCAAAGCAGCCAACTTCCTTCTGTTTGTGCCTCGGTGGTAACAACTCTGCAATCACTGGACTTCTGTATCTGTATCTCACCTGCGCTGATCTGTACCCTTGTCTTTCCCTTCTTCCCTAAGCACACTCAGTCTATCTGCCTTGTGAACGAGCCCCCTCACACTTAAGGGCCAATGCCAGAAAAACACAAAGAGCATCAGGACTTAGAATGGTTTCAGTGAAAGAGGAAGTCACAGCCCCCATTAGAACACTGTTTCTAGCCCTGAGTAGGAGTAGGCTTGTGTGGGTGAGCCTGGGGGCTTGTCATTTAAAATAACAGTTCTTTAGAAAAAGCATTGTAAGTTTCAAACATCTTCCTCGAGAACAATATTTTTGAATTGCCTAAGTTTTAGAACACTTGGCTCTGTATGTTAATATAGAAATTGAAATCAATACCCATATAAAATCTCATTACAAAAGCCTCTTTTTTGAAATATTGATTGATTAGTCTGTTATAATAGTACTGAAATCAAGTAGTTTCTGCCTTAGCAAACTACATTTATGATTTGATTGACATAAATCAAGTTGTATTAAAGGCTTAAAACATACTATTGATCAGAAGATTCTAAATACTGTGCTTCAAAGTTACACTGTTTCAGGAATCATGTTTTACAATACACAAGAGGTTGTGGAAATTGTGTTTGAAAGCCAATATATTTTAAAAGAAAAGATCATACTTTTTTCAAAGAAAATAACTATATATTAATATGTATCTATGATAGAAAGATAAGAATAAATGTCAGAGAAAGCTATTAGATGAATCAGACTTTATTGTTCCCATAATACTAGTAGTGTTTTTTAAAATGTTATATTCACAGACTAAAAGCCTCCTGGTCTAAATTTCCCCTTTCAAATCAGAAGAAATTGGGTGCCTCTTTTTTGTAATGTTCCGAGCAACTACAGTATTACCAAGGAAATTACTTGATGTAATGTTTTTTCTTTTTGTTTTTTTGAGACAGGGTTTCTCTGTACACAGCTGTGGCTGTCCTGGAACTCAGTCTGTAGACCAGGCTGGCCTCAAACTCACAGAAATCTGCCTGCCTCTGCCTCCTGAGTGCTGGGATTAAAGGAATGAGCCACTACCACCTGGCTAATGTAATTTTTAGACTACAATTATTTGTTTGAGTCCTAAAATTATTCTAAAGAAAAAGAAAAATATTTTGCCACTAGAGGGAAAAGACCAACAAGTAGATATATAATAAGATTTAAAAGTGTCAATGAGGCACATCTGTCCAAAAACCTGCAAGAAGCTGCCTCATCCCCCAACCCCAAACAGACAGATGGCAAACTGCAAAGTCACATCTGGAATTTAATCCCAGGAGATCAGATCCAATCTAAAAGGCTAAAGAGCGAGTGCAGCACTTGCTGGACTATGGTATCAGGTAGGATGACTAGCTTGGAGGATCTAAGCACTATGGAAACAATTCTATAAACAGCTAGACAACACAATTGCACTTGAAAACCACAGGCCCTTGAGAACAAAAGCCATAATGGAACAAAATAAGAATGCTGGTCTGTAGGTCATAAACAGCACACACATTCAATTATTAAAAGAATGTCACTATATCTAATAATTAGTCTTCTACATAAAACGCTGATAAGCATACAAAGGGATCAGGAATAGCCTAGAAATAAATGAGTGCAAATAAAAGAGCAGAGACATGCTGTATCAGACCGAATGTTCTGTGAAAATTGTTGCTGAGGACCAGGAGGACCTGAAATAGGTCATGAAAAATCAAAGGGAGGACAATAACTTCCAGAAATATACAAGCTAAAGAGAAGAGATTACATTTCAAGATACTAATGGCTGTGTGCATTTACCTTAGACCAGGAATGTGGAAGCCAAGCTTACCATGCAGAAGACTAAAGGAGACAATCTCAGAAGGCTGGAATCAAGGTTCATCATAGGCTTCCAGGAAGAATTCCAAGGTATAAGTATATACAAAGGACATAAACATAAAGATTGATGGTGTAAGTGAGTGGATATGAGGTATCAGCAGTCTCAGACATCAAAGTAAGCTTAAAATGAAATTCAAGAACAAAATCAGACCTATGCACTCTCTGCCATCCAAGCACGAGATCTACATATGCTATTCTGGAGTGGTCTAGCCAGTAACACAATGAATAGGCCAATATACACACAAGTGCATTCAAAAAGTATTTCTGTGACAATATTGTTTTAGGAGATTAATAAATAAATCAATAGATTTTGAGTGGGGAAAAAAACTATTTCCCCCTGTGTCAGTGAGCCTCATTTCATCAGTCAAAGACCTTTTCAGGAAAAGACTTTCTTCTCCTTAGAAAGTGAGATTGTTCCAACACACCACTAAAACCATACCTCTTCCCCAGTCTCTTGCAGTCCTTACAGATTTTGGATTTGTCAAACCGCCACAATTATGTAAGTTAATTCTTTAAAATTAATGTCCCTAAAAAGGCACTTTTTGTTGGAGAATCCTGACCACAAGACTCTTGTTCGGTTGTCCTGCTCCCAGAAAGGCTTTCCTAGCTATTGCTGAACTGTTTGAGATCAAAGATAGGAGTGCTTGCCTAGTGCATAAGGCCCTGGAATCTATGTAGCACCATAGATGTTTCCAGAACCATATCTACATAGAGCCCAGTATAGTGTGTCTAATCAATGCCCTTTAGACATATCTGAGTTTAAAATTCAGATACTCTGGCCCACACTTTCCTCAAGATTGTAAACAATTCTGATACTTTCTACCCATTCTTTATGTGAGCAAACAAAGCCTACACAAATATTTGCACCTAAATTAATATTAATTGTCCTTGTTCTTTCTTGTGGCTAACTCTGAAAGATGAATATCTTTTTAGTTATTCTGAAGGTGTAATTTAGTTATTCAGAGGTAAACTCTAATCTGTACTCCAAAGCACTTCTTTTTAATTTCCTTTAGAAAGCCAGATGCTAAATTAATAATCCAAAAGCCTAGGTTATTCATTTAAGAGGTGAAACTTTAGGAAGCCATCTCTAATGATGATGGCTTTTGGAGAACAGTTATTGTCTGCTAAATACTCATGAGCTTCTTTAATGCACATGAATTCAAATACTACAAATGAATACTATAACATAGGCATTGCTGCCCGGCTTTACAAAGAATCTGAAGTTGAAATTTTTAAGTTTACATGGCAGAATAACTCATATCTTGGTGATAGCCAACAGCTGTCTAATTGGACTTACGGCCCAATAAACAGAAAAGAAGCCATGCCTGGAATTAGAAACCCAGACAACTACCTGGGACTAGTGAGGTCATGGATCTTAGAGGAGAACCTACCATTACTTAAACCTATACTTTTCTAAACCAGTATAACCCCTAACTACATTGTAAGTTGTGGTGGTATTGTGTTCCCCAAAATATTGTGCACCCTAATAAACTTATGTGGGGTCAGAGAACAGAACAGCCACTAGATATAGAGGCCAGAAAATGGTGGCACACACGCCTTTAGTCCTAGAATTCCAGAGGCAGCGATCCATCTGGATCTCTGTGAGTTCAAGGCCACACTGGAAACAGCCAAGCGTGGTAACAAGAGCCTTTAATCCCTAGAAGTGATGGCAGGAAGTAGAAAGGTATAAAAGGCGTGAAAACCAGGAACTAGGCTGGTTAAGCTTTCAGGCTTTGGAGCAGCAGTTCAGCTGAGATTCATTCTGGATGAGGGCTCAGAGATTTCCAGCCTGAGGAAACAGGATCAGCTGAGGAATTGGCGAGGTTAAGAAGCTGTGGCCTGTTCTGTCTCTCTGATCTTCCAGCATTCACCCCAGTACCTGGCCCCAGATTTGTTTTATTAGTAAGTCCTTTATTCATGTTACTAATCCCAGCACTCGGGAGGCAGAGGCAGGCGGATCTCTGTGAGTTCGAGGCCAGCCTGGGCTACCAAGTGAGCTCCAGGAAAGGCGCAAAGCTACACAGAGAAACCCTGTCTCAAAAAAAAAAAAAAAAAAAAAAAGATTCATGTTACAGTAAGTACATATTTTTATATCCACAGGTAAGGGTAGCTCCCACCACTCAATGAAGAAGCTTCTCCTCACAGAAGACAAAGAGCATTACAGAAAGACTCAACTGGTCAAAACAAAAAGAAGAAACTGATTATGGGTGCCCAGATCCAACTGATGTATCTACATCTCCACACCAAAGGCCAAGGGAACCTGGGGGAGAGTAGCCAGAAAGATTAAGAGTCAGAGGACCAGGAAGTCGGCTGTGAGACTGTGTCTCCTAGAAATGACAGGGAAACTACAATCCCTCAACAATATAGCTCTCTAAATAAGACCTTAACAATGACAATACAAGCAGACATGCTAATCATGTAAGGGGGGAATCTCACTGGACCCTACCCCTACACATAGAACCACAGGCAACTAACAACAATGGAGAGAAGAATTATTCTTCCTTATGTATGAGCCCCCCAATTGATTATTCACTATCAATTGGTCAGTCTTGAAATTATATACATACAAGCAATATTAAGTGGACTCATCAGATTTTATTTATATATTATTATATAGATATATAACAATCATAATTAAAGAAAAAGAGGCCATGAATTTGAGAATGAGGGGGTTATGGGAGAGGTTGGGGAGAGGAGAAGGAGGAACAATAAAGTATTCATATATATATTTTAATTTGCAAGAATAAAATAATTTTTTTTAAATTAGAATCAAGACTCTCATTCCAAATCTCAGTCACACTGTACAATAAAGAGACTCACAATAAAACATCATTCCCAATAAAGAATGAAAAATGGAAAAAATATTTGGGGCTGCTAAAATTAATCATGTCTTATAGCCATTCTACCTATAGCATCTAAAAAAATTAGAATGTTCATCACAGCATACTTGCATAATTTACCATGCAGAAACAGCTAAGAGTATACCAGATTGAATAAGAATTAAAATTAAATGTCTTCATTTCAAAAAAAATTTAACAGTGTAGGCAGAAATGTAATGTGCCTGCTTTAACTATAGTCAACAGTAACAACGGTAAACTCTGAAGAAAACTACCACCTGAGAGCTCTGAGGAAGAAGAGGCGGGTATTGTGTGGTCTCCCTGATTTGATTGGTCTTGTTTCATGCCTTGTAGTCCTCACATCCCTGGGAAGGAAACTAAAACCAAAGTACAGATGGGAAAGTGGAACTCCCTTTGGCAGCTAATCTGCAAACCTTGAACTGATACGGAGATAGTACTAACCATAGCTTATCAATCTCTCCAAACGTGGGACATTCTTCTTCTTCTTCTTCTTCTTCTTCTTCTTCTTCTTCTTCTTCTTCTTCTTCTTCTTCTTCTTCTTCTTCTTCTTCTTCTTCTTCTTCTTCTTTTTTTTACCAGAACATCACATAAGTTTATTTCAGATGTAACAGCAACATTAAAATTGACAAGTTTAATTCTTAACTGCACCAAGTAAACGTAGCCACTTAAGTATCTTTAAAGATATTCCCTCCAAAAACTGAGGGAGTTTTTCTTTTCCACCACCACACACCATGCTTCCCAATAGTTAGTTCTCTTTTTGGAGGACTTTCAATTAATGAGTGACCTGCTTTGGAGATACTCAGGAACTCCTTTCCCCAGATGAAAATTAATCTTGACAAATTATATATTGCATAGATTTCTCTACAGATTCTTTACTTTAGAACCTAAATTCAAATAGCATACAGAATAATTTCAACCTATTTACCACACAGTAAAAACGATCTGTCCTGAAAAATGGAGATAGTGTATTATCTTCCAGTTAACAGAATTACTGTTTTATCTCAAAGATTATCTTATCATATATTAAAAACAAAGAAAAAAAAACCAAAACAAACAAACCAAAAACAAAAACTCCGTAGTTTAATACATCCTCTTAAGATAATTGTGGTATGAAAGTTTTATTTCCAAATAGGCTAAATGAAAAATTATCTCACAAGATGCTTATGCACACTTTATAACTCTTAAGTTTTGAGGATGTGAAAGTACATAAAGTGGACTTCAGTAGTCTTGAGTGCCAAGAAAAATACAGACAAGGGGTGTGGTTGATGGATGGATGGATGGATGTCTAGGCTAGTGAAATTGTGGAAATACCATGCTTGTTTCTTGGGTATCAGTTTCCTAGACAGTCCAAATCTAAGCTCAGAAGAAAAGTTTAGTGTTAAGTACCTTTACTTTCATGGATAAGCTTCAGTTTGCGCTTGCCAAGAGAAGAGGGCATAAATGATAGAGAGCAAAGTTAGTTTGAAGAAGTCAGCCATTTTGTAAACTTCCAGATAGCAAAATAGATTTTAATATATAAAAGAGTTTTCTGAGATGACACTGCCTCTATTTCTATAACCATTTCACTTGGACTATCTTGAGTAGTCCTATGAATGTATCCCTAAATGTGGTTATTGAAAATCCGAATAGCTGCCTCACAACAATTAAGTACATGTTATTTAAAGAGGAGGAACAAATAATAAAGTTTGAATTGAGTGTGTAGGCTCCCTATTATTATAGTTTCTTTTTTCAACTAGTCAGTGATTTAACCTAAATTTTAAATGTATGTAAAG
The DNA here is from genome assembly GCF_049852395.1 of Peromyscus maniculatus bairdii. Taxonomy (NCBI): domain Eukaryota; kingdom Metazoa; phylum Chordata; class Mammalia; order Rodentia; family Cricetidae; genus Peromyscus; species Peromyscus maniculatus. The sequence goes on along the minus strand of NC_134855.1, from coordinate 118,747,040 downwards.
GGTCAATTGTCCTGTATCAAAGTTGCATTAAATAATTCCATCCACTTACATAAGGGGAAGAGGTAGAAACTGGGGGACATTCTTCTTAAAAGTAACAAAGACTTTAGTAAATACATTTTTAAACCAGGCATAGTGGTGACTGCCTATAATCCCAGCACTTGAGATATGGAAGCAGGAGGGACAGAAATTCAAGGCAAGCCCCTCTATACACACCAGTTTGAGATCAGGCTGAACTACATGAGACACTGTCTCAAAATCAAACGGAAAAAACAATAAAAAGAAACAATTTTACAGCCAACTGACTCACATACTTCAATTACAATGATTTGCTTGCACTTTAACTGTGTTCTATATTAAGTCATGTGTGTATATCTTGTTCTTTTATACTTCTCCTAAAACTATCTTGAAATAAAAAAGATAAGTAGGTGTGCAAAACTGCACCTAGAAGAAGGTGCAATGAAGCTTTCTCTTAACTGTGATAATCACACTCCCATTAAATGTTCTTCCATTAAATGTTCTTATAAATGACTTCTTTTAATTTCCATACTTCCACCTTCTCAGATGGAATGATGACTGCAGAAGAATTATCAGAAAAAATAAATAAAAGATACCTTTAATTTAATTTGATAATATTTTATCTCAGTAATTATAAGAGCAGATTTCAATTAATTTTGAATGTCATGTTTTATTTTGACTCACAAAGAAAAACTTTTAAAAGCATATTACCCATGAGCTTTCCAAATCCACCAAGAATAGTCTACTGAATTTCATAATAAGTAAAAACTTAGACAAGAAGACGATTATTTTATCATTGTGTAATCACTGTTGCAGTGTTTCCCAAGAGAACTAAGTTAAGTTCCACAGAACTATTTGGTACAAAACTGCTTGAGATGCTTAGATTTAAATCTACTCTGAGTTGGCTGGAGGGATGGTTCAGTGGTTAAGAGCACTTGTAGGTCTGGTTGAGGACAGATAACAGTTCCCAGTACCCACATCAGGCATCTCAAAGCTACCTGCAACTCCAGTTCCAATATCTGACACCATGTTCTGGTCTCTGTGGGCCCTCACATACATGTGCATACAAACACACACAAACACATAAATTAAATAAAATACATTTAAAAAATAAATAAAATGAAACAAATTTATTCTAAAGTTTTGGTACCAGAAAGCACCTACAAATCCTAGATATCTTATATTTCACTTCTACCCCACCCTGTCACGGTCATTTATGTGACCCATGTCTCACCCCTCCCTTCTATGTTAGTTACTACAAACCAAGAGTTATGTATGTGACCTATCTACAGAACTGTACAGCTTTATGGTATGGAGTTTTTCATGCTAATCTTATAATTTGCTAAAAATACTTAGGGGATTTTACCAGTACTGACTGAAATTTTTCATAATGAGATTTAAAAATACTATATTTGTATAGTATGCATTTACAGACAACAGAATTGGTAGCATTTATCCAAGGCAGCACCAATAATTAAAGTGCTCAATATAATGCCTGTGAGTTAATGGAAGCAGAAATAAATGCATGATCTAAGCAAATACAAAATTCTCTTCAGCTCCATACTTTTCTGGTGAATTCACCCAAAACACTCCATAGTTATTTTGCTGCTGTGGTGATGCGCACTGGCTCTAATAAGCTCTGGTTTCCACATATCATTCTGGTCAATTTGTGAGAAGCCTAAATGGCAGAGCAGCAGTCACAGGGCTGTCATTGATCAGCCCCAGGAATGCACCATCCTCTACTGGGCAGGGCATTCATAAAAAGACTCAAGTTTGAAAAATATTCCAGCTTCAGTAATTCATACACTAGCAAAACTTCAAAATCTGAATTTATCTTTATTAAAGGATTGAGGAAATGTGAGACAATTAGATAAAGTTATGTTACTGCTACCATCTGTGCATTCCATCTTAAGATGTCTTGGGATGTGGTAAGAAGCTTCTTTTGTTAATGAAAAAGTAATGAAGTGGAATTGAGAACTAATAGAAAAGCAGTAAACGCAAGTGCATTATAACTGTGAAACCGCTCTCAACAGACTCTACTCACTTTGGGGATTTATTTAAATTACAGCCCCATGACAACTTGCATTGGCATTGGTAGTGTCAGCTGAAGACCATTTAAATTTTACATGTTCATTTGATTATTAATAAGATTTAGAGCAGAAAAGATTTATGAACTATGGTACAACTTTTACACTAAAACTGTTAAAATACTAATCCACAATCCTTTATCTGATCCTTTCGAGCAAGATACACTTCATAATCTGGAATATGTATATCTATCTGTGTTACATTTATTTAGAAAGTGGCTCAGTAGCTATTTTACAAGTTAAATAATTTTCTATAGCTTTTAGGGTTCTAGAAAGGACCAGAGGGCATGTCCAACTGGAGCACCTGGATAAATGTTAATGAAGGTGGCATATATCCATATGGATCACAGAAAATACAAAGGATAGCTCAGTACCCTGAAGTTACTATTGTGGTAACTGTAACCATGGTTAGGAAGTTGTTGGTGAAAGCTAAACCAAGAGCTTGTGAAACTGAGACCAGATGTTGAGACCTTCAGTTCAGAAACACAGAATTCCACTTTATGAAGGGAATAGGAACCTCACTCAGCTTGTTGATTCCAATTTTTTACCAATGACTTGTACTGAATGAACTAATAGAAAAACATATTGTAAGGAATCTGCAAATGTAGATTATAGAAAGTTGGACTCTCAAGCATACAGGTCAAATGAACCTGGAGAATGATGGAAATAATCCATCACTCACTAGAGTAGGGTCTGGGATAGCACTTATTAATCAAGCTATTAATATTTCTACCACAAGATACATAAATGACTAAAGATGGACTATAACTTCTCTTTAGACCACCTCATTATTGCCACCATATGTATTACTAAAAGCAACAATGACAAAATAAATACTCTGGCTCTTCACAGCCTTTGGATATGGTTATATCTAGGTTTTGCAGATGTGGCAGGAGTTTGTAAAGGTGAAATAAATGTCAGTCACAAAACTGAAACATTCAGGATTTGAGTCATATCTCAGTTGCTAACTCTCTATCCTCTTTATCACTTGCCATTCCCTAACTTAGAAATGATACAAAACTAAAACACATACATTCCACAGTACTGATATGCCTTGAAGACAAAGTAAACATACTTATAGGTTCCAAGTTTCATTGGAAAATTCTCAGCTAACCACCACAAGCATTTCTCCCTCCCAACAATAGAAGTTGTGCTTAGTTCTCAAGAGTTCTTGTATCCCATAGTTGCCTGGAGTCCCCAATCAATGTGCATAGCACTTGTATGTTTTGTCACCCACAAGCAACACTAAAGCTTGAAGCATATTCTCCTCTGACTGACTTTCACTGTCACTCATCTGACTGGGCATAAATTATATAATTTTAAATTACATTTTATACAATTGAAAATGTAATTGCAACCCAACTTCAAACACAAGGGATAAATTATGAATCTGCAAGTGTATTTTACTTTTTATTACATTCTCACTGATGTTACTAACTTTCCAACATAGTAAACTCAAGTCTAAATACAACCAGGAACACAGTCAGCTAATCTTGAGTTAGAATGAAAGCTCTCCATGCTACATAAGTGATCAATCCCTCTCTTCAAAACTCTTCTAGCAGATAAAGCTATCTCCTTATTTTGTCTCCATAGCTGCCCATACCATGGGTATCACTGCTGCCCAGGAAGTGGATTTAAAGTATATATAAGAATGCATAAAAAAGACTCCTGCAGGCAGGCATCCCCACCAACACCTCACATTGGACTGGATCCTGCTATTTACAAGACCCACTCCCTGCCCCAAACCCATCCATCCCACTCCCCCACACCACTCCCACCTCCCACCCACCACTGACCTCAGTGGTTCCCTGAGACACAGAATCTGCCAGCTCTGATAGGACCAAGAGGTAAATGTCTCTTCTCCCAGTCCAAGAGTCCTATCTCTAGGACCTAAGCCCCCAAGGCACAAACCATTCCCCCACTCTCACCCATCGCTACCCAAGGTGCAGGCCAGCAGGGAAGACTCCTGCTGACAGGCATCCCCACCAACACCACCCATTTGACCAGACCCTGCAATCCATAAGAACCACTCCCTGCCCCAAACTCACCCATCTCCCTGTGACCTCAGCAACTCCTTAAGACAGAATCTGCTAGCTCTGATTGGACCAAGAGCAACTCCCTCAGACATAGACCTCTCTTGCACCAACTGGAAGAAGAGATGGGTAGATGCCAGTGCAAAAATACATACAACAACATAAAGAGCAATATAGCACCTAGTGATTCTACAACAACAGGATTTGAACATCCCAATGCAGGTGAAGCAGAAGAAAGCAATCTTAAAAATAAATTTATGAAGATGATAGAGACCTTTAAAGGGGAAGTGAAAAATTCCCTTAAAGAAATTAAGGAAAAGGCAAACCAAAAATTGGAAGAAATCAATAAATCCCTTAAAGAAAGCCAAGAAAACCAAGAAAAAAATCAAACAGGTGAAGGAAACAGTTCAAGACCTAAAACAGAAAGCCCTACAGAAAGCATTAGAAGGAAAAATACAACCTAAGGAAGTTAGATGCACCCACAAAAAAACAGGCAATAGGTAATCCCACAGTAGCAAATCCCAAAGAAGGGAAATACACACTACCATCAAAAAAGTAAAAAAATTAACAATAACTCGTCATTAATATCCCTCATATCAATGGACTCAATTTATCTATCAATAGACACAGGTGAATAGGATGGCGAATGGATATGAAAACAGGATCCATCCTTCTGCTGTATACAAAACACACACCTCAACTTCAAAGACAGACACTACCTCAGAGTGAAAGGTTGGGAAAAGAATTTCCAATCAAATGGACTTAAGAAGCAAGCTGGTGTAGCTATCCTAATATCTAACAAAATAGACTTCAAACTAAAATTAATCAAAAGATATCAGGAAGGACATTATATATTCATCACAGGAAAGATCCATCAAGATGAAGTCTCAATTCTGAAAATATATGCCCCAAATACAAGGGAAGCCACATATGTAAAAGAAATATTACTAAAGCTTAAATCACTCATCAAACCCTACACACTAATTGTGGGATATTTCAACACCTCACTCTCACCAATAGACATGTTGGCCAGACAGAAACTTAAGAGAGAAAAAAGAGAACTAACAGACATTATGACTCAAATGGACTTAATAGATATCTACTGAACATTCCACCCTAACACAAAAAATAAACCTTCTTCACAAAGTGCTAGAGAGGTCCACAGAAATCCACAAAGATACCCCCACAATAGACTGCTGGCAATGGTCGAGAGACAGCCAGAACGGACCTACTCTGGTGATGGGATGGCCAAACACCCTAATAGTCGTGCCAGAAACCCCATAAAACGACTGAGGGATCTGGATGCAGAGATCCACGGCTAGGCCCCGGGTGGAGCTCCGCGAGTTTAATTAGCGAGAAAGAGGAGGGTGTATATGAATGAGAATTGTTGAAACCAAGGTTGGATAAAGCACAGGGACAAATAGCCAAATGAACGGAAACACATAAACTATGAACCAAAGGCTGAGGGGCCCCAACTGGACCAGGCCCTCTGAATAGGTGAGACAGTTGATTGGCTTGATCTGTTTGGGAGGCATCTAGGCAGTGGGACCAGGTCCTGGGCTCATTGCATGAGTTGGCTGTTTGAAACCTGGGGCTTATGCAGGGACACTTGGCTCAATCTGGGAGGAGGGGACTGGACCTGCCTGGACTGAGTCTACCAGGTCGATCTCAGTCCTTGGGGGAGGTTTTGCCCTGGAGGAGGTAGGAATGGGGGGTGGGCTGGGGGGAAGGGGAGGGGGGCAGGAGGGGGGAGAACAAGGGAATCCGTGGCTGATATGAAGAACTGAATGGTATTGTAAAATAAAATAAAAGGAAAAAATAAATAAATAAACAAAACAAAACAAAAAAATAAAAAATAAACTTTCTCAGCACTACATGGAACCTTCTCTAAAATTGACTACATACTCAGTAACAAAGCAAATCTCAACAGATACAGAAAAAAATTGGAATAACCCCCTGTATTTTATCAGACCACCATAGCTTAAAGATAGAATTCAACAACAACACAATTACAGAAAGCCTACAGACTTATGGAAACTGAATAATGCTCAGCTGAATCACCACTGAGTCAAGGAAGAAATAAAAATAAATAAATTAAAGACTTCCTATAATTCAATGAAAATGAATGTACAGCATACTCAAACGTATGGGACACTATGAAAGCAGTGCTAAGAGGAAAATTCATAGCACTAAATGCCCACATAAAGAAGATGGAGATCGGCGGCAGTGGCACATGCCTTTAATCCCAGCACTTGGGAGGCAGAGCCAGGCAGATCTCTGTGAGTTTGAGGCCAGTCTGTTCTACAGAGTGAGATCCAGGACAGGCACCAAAACTACACAGAGAAACCCTGTCTCAAAAAACAAAAACAAACAAAAAAAAGAAGTTGGAGAAATCTCATACTAGTAATTTAACAGTACATCTGAAAGCTCTAGAACAAAAAGAGGCAAACTCACCGAGGAGGAATAGATACCAGGAAATAATCAAATTGAGGGCCAAAATCAATAAAATAGAAACAACGAGAATAATACAAAGAATCAATAAAACAAAGAGTTGGTTCTTTGAGAAAATCAAAAGACAGACAATCCCTTATCCACACTAGCCAAAAGGCAGAAAGAAAACATCCAAATTAACAAAATCAGAAATGAGAAGGGAGACATAACAACAGACAACAAGGAAATCCATAGAATCATCAGGTCAGACTTCAAAAACCTGTACTCCACAAAATTGGAAAATCTAAAAAAAAAATGGGCAATTTTCTGGATAGGTAACACATACCAAAATTAAATCAAGACTAGATAAACAATTTAAATAGATCTATAACCCCTAAGAAAATAGAAACAGTCATTAAAAGTCTCCCAACAAAAACAGCCCAGGACCAGATGGTTCCAGCACAGAATTCTACCAGAATTTCAAAGAAGAGCTAATACCAATAGTCTTCAAACTGTTCGACACTATAGAAACAGGAGGAACACTGCCAAACTCTTTTTACGAGGCTACAGTTAACCTGATACCAAAGCCACATAAAGATGCAAAAAAGAAAGAGGATTACAAACCAATCTCCCTCATAAATATTGATGCAAATATACTCAATAAAATACTGGCAAACCAAATCCAAGAACACATAAAAAAAATCATCCACCTTGATCAAGTAGGCTTCATCCCAAAGATACATGGATGTCTCAAAAATCTATCAGTGTAATACACCATGTAATGATCATCTCATTAGATGCTGAAAAAGACTTCAACAAAATCGAACACCCCTTCATGATAAAGGTCTTGGAGAGATCAGGAATACAAGGAACATACCTAAAATTAATAAAAGCAATTTACAGCAAGCTGACAGCCAACATGAAATTAAATGGAGAGAAATTTAAAGCAATTTCACTAAAATCAGGAACAAGACAAGGCTGTCCACTCTCCCCATATCTATTCAATATAGTACCTGAATTTCTAGCAGAGCAATAAGACAACAAAAGGAGATTAAGGGGATAACAAATTGGAAAGGAAGAAGTCAAACTTTCCATATTTGCATCTTTACCAACCCCACACCTGACAGAGGGCTTGTAGCTAGAGTTTTCCTGCTTTGCCCACAGTCAGGACAAATCTCTGTCACCTGCCAGTCCCACAGCCACTCAGACCCAACCAAGTAAACACAGAGACTTATTTTGCTTACAAACTGTATGGCTATGGCAGGCTTCTTGCTAACTGTACTTATAGTTTAAATTAATCCATTTCCATAAATCTATACCTTGCCACGTGGCTTGTGGCTTACCGGCATTTTCACATGCTGCTTGTCCTGGCGGGCGGCTGGCAGTGTCTCCTTCTGCCTTCCTGTTCTTTCTTTTCTCCTCTCTGTTAGTCCTGCCTAGCCACTGGCCAGTCAGTGTTTTATTTATTGACCAATCAGAGCAACACATTTGCCATACAGACCATTCCCCAGCACAGCCAAGTGCAGACCATCTCAGACACCTGCACTCAGGCCCATGGTCCTAATCATCCTCTATGCAGACCTGCTGGGTAAAGCCACAAGGAACCCAAGAACGGGCTCCCACAGGACATACAGAACATCTCACAGCAAGAGCTGATCTCCAAAATGCAAAAAGAACTCAAGAAACTAGACATCAAAATACTGAAAAATTCAATTTAAAAAATGGGATACTGAACTAAACAGAGAATTCTCAAGAAAAGAATCTCAAATGACCAGAAGACATTTAAGGAAATGCTCAACATCCTTAGTCATCAGGGAAGTGCAAATCAAAACAACTCTTGAGATACCATCTTACACCTTGTCAGAATGGCTAAGATCAAAAACACTGATGACAGCTTATGTTGGAGAGGATGTGGAGCAAGGGGAACACTCCTCCACTGTTGGTGAGAATGCAAACTTGTACGGCCACTTTGGAAAACAGTATAGCAGTTTCTCAGAAAACTGGGAATCAATCTATCTCAAGACCCAATGATACTACTCTTGGGCATATACCCAAGGAATGCTCAATCATAACACAAAAACACTTGCTCAATTATATTCATAGCAGCATTATTTGTAATAGCCAGAACCTGGAAACAACCTAGATGTTCCTCAACTGAAGAATGGTTAAAGAAAATGTGGTACATATACACAATGGAGTACTACTCAGCAGTAAGAAAACAATGACATTATGAAATTTGCAGGCAAATGGATGGAACTAGAAATCCTGAGTGAGTAACCCAGACTCAGAAAGACAAAAAATGGTATGTACTCACTCATAAGTGTATAGTAGATGTAAAGCAAAGGATAACCAGACTACAACCCACAGCTCCAAAGTAGCTAGATAACAAGGAGGACTCTAAGAGGAATACATGGATTGCCCTGGGAGGGGGAAATAGATGAGATCTCCTGAGTAAACTGGGGGTTAAGGGAGTAACAGAGGGTAAGGAATGGGGGATGAGAACATAAGGGAACATGATGGTCAAGCTGGAACAGGGATGGAGTGGGAGAGCAATGAAAGAGATACCTTGATAGAGGGAGACATCATGGGGATAGGGAGAAACCTGGTGCTAGGGAAGTTCCCAGGAATCCACAAGGATGACCCCAGCTTAGACTACTAGCAATAGTCGAGAGGGAGCCTGTGCTGGCTTACCCAGTAATTGGATTGGTGAATACCCCATTATCATAGAGCTTTCATCCAGTAACTGATGAAAACAGATGCAGAGATCCATAGCCAAGCACCAGGCTAAGTTCTAGAAGTCATCGAAGATGGGGAAGAATTCAATGAACAATGGGCATCAAGATCATGATGGAGAAACTTACAGATACAACCAAAACAATCTAGTAGGAACTCATGAACTTTAGAGCAATAGCTGTAGAGTCTGTGTGGGAACAGACTAGGCCCTCTGCATAAGACAGTTGTGTAGCTTAGTCTGTTCAAGGGGGCCCTATTGGGGAAAATTATAAAGGCCACTCCACGTAGTTAAAAGGAAGATTTATTTAGTTGATGACTTACAAATGAAGGAATGGATAGGTTGCGGGGGTCTGGGGAAGGCGTATAGCAATCCAGCGGTGTTCTCTGGAGCTCTGCACAATCAATCTCCACCATCCAGGGTCCAGGCACAGAGAGCGCGCCCAGAGCGAGCGCTTGCCCATCCAGCTCTCAGGTTTCCAGCACCTCCCCTCGCCCTGCCTCGTAGGCGTGACAGTTGCCAGAGTCTCAATGGGGGTTGGAGCTTCCAGATCCAAGCTGGAATGGCCCTAGTAGTGGGAATAGGATCCATCCCTGGTACATGAACTGGCTTTTTGGAGCACATTACCTATTGTGGGACACCTTGCACAGTCCTGATGCAGGGGTATGGGCTTGAACCTGTCTCAACTGAATGTACCAGGCTTTGCTGAGTCCCCATGGGAGGCCTTACCTTTTCGGAGGAGGGGATAGGGAGTGGGCTGAGGGAAGAGAAGGGTTAGAGTGAGGAGGAGGAGGAATGAGAGGGAACTGTGGTTGGTATGTAAAATGAATAAAAAATTTCTTTAAAAAAAAAGAAGAAAAAGGCATACAACCTATAGCATTGGTTCTAACTCACTTCCCTGTCTAATTTCTACCCCTGCCATTATCACTGCTTCTAGCTTTGGGAAAATTCCTGAAACCCAATTTAGGACTTACTCCAAAAATGAAAGCCAAGCTTACATGCTTATTTTTCTTGGCCCTAGAATTGTTTTATAATTACTTGTTAGATTAGAAATTTATATTTTGATTATAAGTACTAGACATGGAAACTGTGTCTTGCTGTAGAATAATTCTTCTGTACAGTGCAAATATGTATACTCTCATTGGTTAATAAAAAGCTGATTGGCCAATAACTGAACAAAATAAGGTTAAGCAGAAAAGCCAGAATAGGAGAATGCTGGGAAAAAAAAGGTGGAGTCATAGATGCCAGCCAGTTGCTGAGCAAGTAGGACATATACAAAATGAGATAACAAGCCATGAGCCATGTGGCAAAGCATAGATAGAATTATGTGTTAATTTAAGTGAAAGGGTTAGCTAGTAACAAGCCTGAGCTATGAGCCTATCATTTATAATTCATATTCAGTCTCTGAGTCAGTTATTTGGGACCGGGTGGTCAGGATAGGAAACATCCAATTACACTGTCTAGCAATCCTGAATATGTGCCAAAAGGCATGCATGCATATACTTTAATTGATTCAATGCTATTACATTTCTTCAGGAAAACTGTGGGGGAAAGAGGCAAGGCCACTTTTTGTCTTTTTTCTTTAAATAAACATATTTATCAGAATTCTTGAGAATCAAGTCAGGTAACAGAGTAGCCACAGGAGTCACTCATTCCAAATACATGCATCATTTTTTTTCTGAACACAAAGTAGACACTTCCCAGCCTCCCTTCAGGCTATGAAACTGAATCCCAGCCAACTGAAAGTTAACAGACGTGTTATGCACTTCTTGGGCCAAAGCTTCCTCTATGCCTGTCTAGCTGCACTGGAAACAGGGCCCAGGATGACATTGGAAGCCACATATTGATGATGGCAGTCTTACCATTTGAGCTTCTAAGTGACCTGAAGGAGAAGGGTCACCTAGTAACCACCTTACTTCTTCAGTAGTGTTACACTGTGTTCAAAATGACTTTACATGTCATTTAATTAATATAACCCTAATTAATATATCTGAAGATACAAAGAAACAAACCCTCAAACTCAGTTTCTCCTACCTGATTCTCACAACATGCTTCGGACACCAGATGTGGGGGATTTGTAAACATACACATGCAACCAGTGCTATTGCTGAAGATATCAGCTGAAGGACTCCATGTCAATTCTGAAGAGAGTCTGATTCCATGTTTTTGAGACCTCAGTCCCCAAGCCTTCTCCTGACCCCTGGCTTTGGGTGTGAACTGTAAGCATGTTGTCTCCCTCTCTGCTACTCTACAGCACAGTCCCACTTCTCAGGTTCAGTTAATTTGCTAGAGCAGCATACAGAACTCAGGGAAACATGCTTACTGGTTCATGATAAAGCACATTACACAGGATGCTGATGAAGTAATGCAGAGAAAAATGGCAAGCAGCTTCCTTGCTTTCTTCCAGTGTACTGTGGCGCAAGAACTGTCACATTCTCAGCTATATGAATGCTATCCTTTGAGAATCTTACGGAGACTTCATTACATAGGCATGAGTGATCACATCATTGGCCACTGGGGACAATTTAACCTTTAGATCTTCTCCTCTGTCTAGAGAAATGGTTTTCAACGTGTGGGTTGCAACCCTTTATGGGGGCCAAATGACCCTTTTACAAGGGTCACCTAAGACCACTGGAAAACACATATATTTACATTATGATTCATAACAGTAGCAAAATTACACTTACAAAGTAACAATAAAAATAATTTTATGGTTGGGGGTCACCACAACATGGAGAATTGCATTAAAGGTTGCAGTGTTAGGAAGGTTGAGAACCACTGGTCCAGAAGATGAGGGCTGAGACTGAAAGTCCAAAACCTCTAATTCTGCTTTAAGCCTTTCTATGACCAGCCCAGATCCTGAAGCTAACAGGATCTTCCAGTCAATTAATTAGCATACAAAATCTCATCTCTGGAGGTTCCAAGAATTTAAGGAGTTTTGCACAAAGAAATGAGGAAGACCGATTTAAATCTTGTGATATCATAAATTGTATTCTTCTAAAATCACTCATAATTGCTGGGGGAGGGGGAAGTCTGCTTTTCTTTCTGTTGCTGTGATAAGATACTGACCTAAAGCATCTTAGGGAAGGAAGGTTTTGTTTAGTTTACACTTGTGAAATGAATAATTTTTTACTTTGATGTGTTTAAATGCATGGTATTCACTAAGTACAAGACAATTTTGCACAACTTTCTCCAAGTGTTCCCTCTTCCTATCAGGACCATCCATTCTTCTAAGTCATCAAGGAACTCAGGTTGACTTCAACACATCCTGAAAATCTCTTCTCAGCATATAATCTACTCAACAAGAATGTCCTAAATTCTGACCATCAGGAACTTCTTAGTAAGATAAGAATTTAGGAACTTGGAAATATAGCTATATTAATTACAGTCTATAAAACATGATAAAGGATTGTCTGTCAGGCATGGTGTCTAAGGCTTCTAATTGCAGCACCTCCAAAGGCTAAAGCAGGAGAGCTGCCAAAAATGCAAACCCAGTGCAAGCTTCAGGCCAGCCTGGCCAGGAGAGTAAGCTTCTGTCTCAAAAAAAAAAAAAACAAAAACAAAACTTAATTAATTAAATCCATTAAGACATTGTTTTTTGCCATCTCATCGCTAGCATTTTTGTGTGGCCTAAAATATGCTAAAATACTAAAATTTTAAATTTTATCAGTTGACAGAATTGATCAGTATCAACCATATCTTTAACCAAAAACTGTAAGAATGCCCATAGGGGCTGGAGAGATGGCTCAACAATCGAGAGCACATAGTGTTCTTCCAGAGGACTGGGGTTTTGTCAGCTCACAGCCACCTCTAACTCCAGAAACCCTCTGCTGGCCTCCAAAGAAACCAGGCAAGCATGCATGTGGTATACAGACATAGACACAGCTAAACCATCCATACATATAAAATAATTTTAAAAAAAATTAAAGTTAAAAACAGTATATCAGACAATATGGTAGACAACAGAAGGATCTGGGAGCCACAGGAAGAAATGGGACTCATCTACATAAAATGACAAAAGCAGACTGATTACGGGAAGACTTGCCTTTGAGCACTTAACACAGGAACCTGGTCAAAGCTTCATGTTCAGTGAATACTTCTTGAATGTTCTGAGATCCCAAAATGGTCTCACTTTTGTTCTTAAGGTTCAAAATAATCAGAATTGCCCAAAGGACTGGTTAAATGGCCACTTGCCCCAACCCCACAGTTTCTGAGTCATCCATTCGGAAGTGGAGCCAACTAATTTGCATTCCTAACAAGTTTTTAGTCAACAACTAATAGTCTATACCAGAGTTTCTCAACAGTGAAATGACTCACATTTTGGACCAGATTGTTCCTGTGGAGGGCTAACCTGTGTATTAAGATATTTTGCAACATCTCTAACACCTTTCCTAAATGTGAGAAATTCAGTAACTCCTGAATTGCACAATGCTCAGGAGAACAGAACTAGAGCTCTAGCTTACACAGGATGCCTGCTCTGGCGGTTAACTACTAATAAGCCTATCTTCTCCCATAGACACTATTATCTAGATTTAGATGCTAACGAGATATAAGGTAACATTTCACAAGTTACCCTCTCAATGAAACAGAAAAATGTGAGCTAGATACAAAAAGAATTAGGCTTTGAAGGTATTTATTTAGCCCAGAGGTTTTGATTAGATGCACAAATAACACAGAGACAGACCACTCAAACACACCTCTATTTTTTTAACTTGGTTTTCCCTTAAAATGGGCTATTTCTTACAGCAACAATCAAATTATAATAACCACATGTAGTATCCTCTTAAGGATCCAGAAAGGATTCCAGGCAATATAGGAATGAATATTGAGAACATTCAACAATGCCTCCTATGGGCACCAGAAAACTATGTAATTCACAGCCAGAATTCTGCTCCCAGGTAGCCAGTCATACCTATATTTCCCTTAAGTATTTTGAGGTTTTTGTTTGTTTGTTTGTTTGTTTGCTTGTTTTGTTTTGTTTTGTTTTGTGAGACAGGGTTTCTCTGTTTAATGTTGTTACCTGTCCTGGGTCTCACTCTGTAGACCAGGCTGGCCTCAAACACACAGAATGCTGGGATTAAAGGCGTGTGCCACCGCCACCCGGCAAGATCTGTTTTTTTAAAAATATCTGTATTTTAAAACTAATTACAGGAATTCCTTTCTCCAACATTCTCTATAATTCCTAGTTCCCCCAAAATAAATTTCCTCCAGTCAGAATGTTGTTATCATTATTTTTTATCCCTTAAAGAAAATATGTATTAGATGAACTGCCTTTATGAAAAGAAAGCGAGTCTCTACCTGCTAAGATCTCAGTCTGCCCAGGGTCTCCCAGGAGTGGAGAGGCCAGGCCTGTCTGCAGAGTGACTGCTTGACCTGAAAGGACCAATCCTGCTGCAGCTCTTTGGCCACTTCACTCCCGTGCACTTTCCTCCACCTCCCTGCCGTCCTTTGACCTTCAGATTTGGAGGTCATGCCTCCACTCTAACTACTGTGTTGTTTTAAAACAATAAAAAATAAGCAAGAATAAGCTGTGAAAGAGACATAATTATGTAAATTCATTCAGTAATTATATTGTCCTCAATGTGCCAAAGACTGCAATTATTTTTAATGAAAATTTTTCATGTACTAAAAATAACCAAGGTAGAAACAAGCTATAAAACACAAGGAATTTTTTTTTTCTAATCTAAGACATTCCCCACGTTCCTGTACTTCAAACACACTGTAAAAATTGGGTGTGGATCAAACCAGGTGCAACAACCATAGACAACTCAGAAAGAGGAATGGAATGTGGATCAAGAAACATTTAAATGCTTTAAGTCTGTTTGGGTAGAGAAAATGAAGGTCTTAATTTAGACTTCCAAGTTATTGTATTTATATTAGTTGGCCAATGATTTTAAATATGCACCCAAACACAAACAGATGTTAGCAATTAATGAGTAACAATGTGATAGGAGAACTATTCAAGATCAAAGATTCATATTTACATGGTTTTGGAAATAGGAATAACACATATTGCTTTGGAGTCTTGTTATTATGGTCAAATATTTATTTATTTATCTATTTATTGATTGATTGGGGGAACATGTGTGAATGTGGGCACACACATGCCACTGTGTATATGTGGAAAGAAGACAACTTTTGACAGTCTGTTCTTACTTTCACAGGTCTTCTTGTTTCTGATGGTACAAAAAGTAAACCTCAGGTTAAAATGGTGTGCCTCCTGGTGATGTTCCTGTTTCTGCCTCCCCTCTCAGGTCAGGAATGCCAGGATTATAGATGCATTCCACTGCATTCAGATGTTTAAATGGGTTCCAGAGATAGATCTTAGGTTACAAGGAGTGTTTTCATTCACTGAGACATCTCTCAGACCACCATGATCAAATATTTTAATAAATAGTTTTATTGAGTCAAGATTTTCTTGAAATGAGTAATTAAAATTATAAGCAATATGTGTATTTAGATTTACTGCTACATGGACCAAATATATATTTCTATCTATTTTTAGAAAGTTGTTTTCAACACATTGATTTTCTTCTTGTTTGTTTGTTTTGTTTTTTCAAGACAGGGTCTCACTATGTAGCTCTGGCTGTCCTGAAATTCCCTGTGTAAACCAGGCTAGCCTTGATCTCACAGAGATCTGCTTGCATCTACTTCCTAAGTGCTGGGATTAAAGACATGTGCCACTTTACCCAATAACACATTGATTTTCTAAAGCAACCAGGTGATTTTTATTTCCTTGATTGAGTATTTAATCATTCAATACACTTCTTATCATGCTGTCAAGTGGTAAATGGAACAACTACCAAAACATACTTCACAGGCTCTAGTAAGAAAGTTCATAGTGAAGGCACTGGACCCTGAGCTTAACTACCTGAATTTGAACTTTGGGATATCCACCATGGTGGGAGAACTGAATCTCAAAAGTTGTCCTGAACTTTCCTTTTATGCAGAGACTGGACAAATGATACAGGTCTTGACAATTAACCCAAAAATTTTCTTTTCAAGATTCCCTAAAGATATCTTCACCCCTAGAAAGCAAAAAGAAAAAGAGAATAAGATATGAGATAGATCATTGAATCTACTCTGAGAAAAAAAGGTAAAGAAATAATAGGATAAATAGGTAGATCATTGAATCTACACTGAAGAAAAAGGGGAAGATATAAAAATGACAAAAGGTAGACTACCGAATGTATTATGAAAAGGAAAAAGAGAGAATATGGATATAATAAGATAAAAAGGGAGATTATGGAATCTACTTTTAAAAAGGAACTACTTGTTTTAAATAAGATAAGTAATGAAAATTTTTTGGTCTGAGTTTATCAGATGTTACTGGACTGGACATTGTTAATATATATAATGGAGTTTTTATCTGAATCTGTCAAATGTTAATGGACTAGAAATCATTAATGTAATTTTTGGCTGTATATATTGTATATACTTATTGGATAGTTTTTCTTGTATTAGTTATAAGCTTTCTTTAATTTTAGACAAAAAGAGAGGAAATGTGGTGGTATTGTGTTCCCCAAAATATTGTGTACCTTAATAAAGAGAGAGAGACTTACATTCTCACATATCCACATACACATAAAACAAAACTTTTAATGTAAGAAAAAGTGTCTGTGGCATGCAGGTAGTTTCTATCAGAAAGTCCTTTAAATATACCAGGAAACCTTACAGAGAAGTTATCAGTTTAAAATTGTGTTATGGGTGGGCTGGAGAGATGACTCTGTGATTACAAGCGCTTGCTGCTCTTTCAGGGATCCAGGTTTGGCTCCCAACACCTGCACAGAAACTCACAAAAGTCTGTAACTCTAGTTCCTTGTAATTCTGACCTTTGCAGGCACCAGGCACAAACATGGTGGAAACAAACAAATGCAGGCAATAGTTACACACAAATTAAAAAAAAATCTTTTTTTAAAAGATTTTTAAAAGAAACCGAAGGATTACATTTAAAACAACATTATAAGAACTAGAAGTCTAGAAATGACATGTTATTCTCTGTGAGGCACACAGGATCTCAAAGAATAAAAAAAGTTAGATGATTTCTTTCTGTGTTATATTTGTTTATAAATACAAAAGTTAAAACATTACAAATTATGAAAATAAAATGTATGCAATGTTATAAGCTGAACTATAACATTCTGAAAGAAACGCAGTTAAGTCAATTCTCAATTTCTGATTCACAAAGAGAGTGCTTCAAATAATATTTTACAAGTTAATATGAATTAAAATTGATTATGCAGGAACTTTTATTCTAAGTTCCAATCACTTCATTATTCAATACCCCTAGCCATCAGGGAAATGCAAATAAAAACTACCTTGAGATAGCACCTCCCCACAGTCAGAATGGCTTTCATCACACATCTGATGGCAAATGTTGGAGAAGATGTGGAGAGAAAGGAACTCTTATGCACTGTTGGGTGGGATTGTGATTTAATACAACCATTGTGGGAGTCAGTTTGGAGATTTCTCAAAAAATTAAAAATAGAACTACCATATGACCCTTACATTTGACTCCTGTGCATATACCCAGAGAACTCCACACCACACCATGGAGATATTTATACCCCTATGGTACCCCTGTGTTTATTGCTATTTTATTCAACATAGCAAAGATTTGGAATCAACCTAGCTGTCCACTAACAGAAACGGATAATGAAAGTGTGTGTGTGTGTGTTTGTGTTTGTGTGTGTGTGTGTGTGTGTGTGTGTGTGTGTGTGTGTGTACTATTCAGCTATAAAGAAAAACGAAACCACAAAACTTTCAGGAAAATGGATGGCTTTAAAATGGATACTATTAAGCAAGGTCACACAATCTTAGGGGGAAAAAACATGTTCTTCCTCATGTGAAATTTAGCCAATAAGATAGGTGCATATGTAAAAAATTGTACATGCGGGTGCAGTATAAAATGTAGAAGAGAGAACAAGAAAGGCTAAATATTAGGGAATGAGAAGGACTGAATGCAGTTAAAGGACATGAGTTATGAAAGAGGATATAGAGTTAATTGTTTTTCTAGTCTGTCATGGATTTTTCTATTTTGGTAGAAGATAAGTACATAAAACTATATCTGATACTGGAAGTATAAAACTCAACATGAAGCTCCACAGTTTCCACTTTGAATGGCTACTCTGACTCCATACAAGTTCATTGAGTATATTTTTGGGGTCCGGTTAATTTCAGCGTGTGATAATTTTTTTATTTTCAACTTTTAAATAATAAATTTTAAAATACTTTTTGAAAATAAAAAGAGAATAAGGCCAGGCGGTGGTAGCGCACGCCTTTAATCCCAGCACTCAGGAGGCAGAGGCAGGTGGATCTCTGTGAGTTTGAGGCCAGCCTGGGCTATCAAGTGAGTTCCAGGAAAGGTACAAAGCTACAAACTCTGTCTCAAAAAACCAAAAAAGAGAGAGAGAGAGAGAGAGAGAGAGAGAGAGAGAGAGAGAGAGAGAGAGAGAGAGAGAGAGAAAGAATATAAAACTCAAGTTATGTTTTGGCAAGCATATAATTCTAATACTTAGTTGATGCTATAAAATTTTAGTGTCTTTTCATTATTAAATATGAGGGAAATTCTGTATAAAAGGAATAGATAGGATAAGTGGACATTAATCTTAATCACTGACTTTCTAAAAGAAAGCAACGTCAAAACAGAAATGTTATGTTTAACAACATATAACAGGGACTGGAGAGGAAGCACAGCATGTAAGACTGCCATTCTATAGAGGACCAGGCCATTGGTTCTCAGCACCCCATGGTGGCTTACAACCATTTGTTCTAAGAGACTAATTTCCTCTGACTTCTGCAGACACCAGGCATACACATGGGGCACATGCATACTTGCAGACAAAATACTCATATACATAAAATAAATTAATACATAGAAAACATAAACAGACCCAGCAGGGCTCATCATCAGAAATGTAGCAGACATGGTGACTGAGCAAACCCAAGTTCTCTAGGGCCTTGCTGTGAATGAAGTTCACACAAAGGGACAGGACTTAGGGACCAGGGAACAACTGAAAGAGGAAGAAAAGAATGCTGGTACTTAGCTTTGCCAGAGATTAAGGAAAAAGAGAGTTTCATAATAAAAGCAGACCTTCTTGCTATGTGAAGATCTTCTCTATGGAGGAATGCAGTTCAAGGGTGTTAATCCTAAAGTTGTGGAGTTGAAGCTTCTGATGGTTCTGAAAACAAAGCAGCAGGAGATGAAGACACAACAGTTGAGCCTAGTTTGGGAAGGAAGGTAAAGGAAATGTGAGGCTATGCTGGGAACTAGAGGGGCCAGGCCACTTATGAGGAAGATAAAAATGAGAACACAAAGCCCACAAAAGTAAAGATGTTCTTAAAGCCCAGAGATTTGAATGGATGCCTTCAAATATAGCTCCAGGGTGCCTGGGAGCATAGAGTCACTAGGAACTACTGATAATGTCTCAGTAGTGATTTAAACCAGTGCTTACTAGGGAAGAAATGCAAAATTCTGGAAATAGTCTGTTCTTGAGACAGATGTATGATGGATGTTATACATTTCTAATGGCATTCTTCAAAGGTGGAATTTTTAGCTTTGGATCTTCAAATGTATATAAGCACAGGGGTGCTTCCAAAAGACTTTTTGACCTGACTTTTACTTGTGTGTACACACACAGGCAGGAACACACATGCACACACACTCACTTTGGAATCAAATGTTTTGAGAACCTATCAGATGTAAATCATCAAGAAACAACATGCTTCTCCAACCTGAAGCATTTACATGTCTGGTCATTGGCAGTTTATAGAAGTATGGTCTTCTAAGGCAGTTAATTGTATGTTCCATTATAAACATCTGTTTTCATATTTTTCTGTGTTCTTACATTTTAAAATAATAATTTTAGTCTTATTCAATAATGTAACTTTTATGCAAATGGTAACTTTCATAAAGACTAGCCGTTAATTGAGAATATAGTGATATATAAGATTGAAACATAAGATACTGCCTTTATGAGCCAAGAACAACTATTGGTTTCTTAGAGTACATCTTGATAGAATTTAGCACTGACTAGATCATCTTCTAGTATGAACTCTATCCTAAGTACATAAGCATGTCTGTCTGTCTGTCTGTCTGTGTCTGTCTGGAGATTAGTGCTGAAGACTTCTGACAATTACTGGCTTTATTTAGTTTGTTGATGGGAAATAAATGAGGGACATGTCTCTCTTTGGGTCTTGTAGATTATAGCCGTTCTGCGACCTCAGCTCTGGTGAATTATGTTAACTTTGCTATGTAGTCAAGAACACTCAGGTAGGTCTGTGATAATATTTTAATTGTGAATGTCAAGAGATGGTGACTCACTCAGAAACTGCTATCACAGCAGCAGGAACTTGGTCTCACTTGGGGGATATGTTTTCTTTGCAGGTATTTGTAATTCATTAAGCAGAAATCAAGAGTTATACCGTTTGTTCCAAGGGGGAAGCTCAGGGAAACACCAGTGTAGGTGCTATGACGTCAAGACTTGATTCTCCTGCCAGCTGTGCTATTTGGGGAAGTTCTGTCAACGTTAGGAGGTGGAACCTAGCTGGAAGGTAAAGGTCATTGAAGGTGAGCCTTCAGAGTTACCTTATTCCTGTTCCTTCCTGTTGCTCTGATTTCTCTCTTTCATGACTGGAAGGACTCTATACACACCTTTTCCACCATGATGTCCCCAAATGCATGGGGTCAAGTGACAATGACTGTGTCATTTGAAACTATGAGTCAGAATAAATCCTCTCTCCTTTAAGTCATTCTATCAGGCACCTGTTCATAGCAATGCAAAACTAACACAATCGGTAAAAGAAATGTTCAAAACTAAGAGACAAGTAATTTAGAATATCTCTAGCAAATATAACGAAAATTGAGAGAACACTTATAAACAATAAGAACTTGATGAGAAAAAAAATAGACTAAGGAACACTAGTAATTTACTCACCAGCTAAAAATACAAAGAAAGAAAATAATTAACACCTATCACTAAAAGGGGCAAAAGCAACAACGGAAGAAAAAGAAATAAAATCAAAAGAAATAAAAAAGAGTCCGTAATTGGCTGTCAAACTGCCAAAGATTTAAAAATATAACATCAAAAGATGGTAATGATTGATTCAACTATACAAATATAAATTATTATAAAAGTATAACCAATTATTAGGGAAGCTACTAAGGTAATGTGTATAGCCTTGAAATTGTTTAAACTTTGATTCAGTACTTTTATTTCTGGGGATCTACCCTAAGTAGGAAAAACTTCTAAACATTGGACAGAAGGGAATACTTCCTTGGTCATGATAGTTTCTGCTATTATACGTACAATAATAAATTATATCAAATTAATAACTAAAAACAGGTAGACCAGAAAGAGGGTAAAGTGCAAGAGATTCAATATCTGCCACACATGGCACTGGAACCTTCAAGAGTCCACTTGTTTACCTTGAATTTTAGTTTTTGTTTTTCAAGTTGAATTCATGTTACAGAGCTGTTGTAGGAAGTAACAAGTTGACCTATATATTCTAATTATTCTTAAAATTACATGTAATCATTCAAAATTTAAGAACACAGAAAGGGTTTATAACAGATTTCAACATAGCAATATGCCAACCAGAAAAGGGAACTATACCAAACAGTTAACAATGAAAATGAAAACAAACAAAAGACTCTGCTAATGAATAAGGTATCATAAACCAAGACATGACTGCATTTTAGCAATGTGAGCTATTTTCCCTGGCACAAGGCTGAAAGGTGGTTTGACTAGAACTAATTATCAGTCTTCTGAAGCTAATAATTATCAAGTAGGCAACTGTCTACAGTGAAAGTTTATCCCCCCCCCCCCCCCGGAACACATTTTGCAGGTACAAACTTCTTGAAAGTCTATGACAGAGCTATCAGCTGGCTGTTATCTAAGCCTTCTATTAAAACTCTAAGTGTAAAACCCTGGCCCTCACCTACAAAACAACATGATAACTGTGTTAGCAAGCTCTGCAACTGTTGGCAGGCTGGAACCAGTAGCATCTGAAGAGAATCATCTGTTTTAGGGAGCAAAGACTGTTTGTATTGGATTTATGGTAACCAGTTTACCAAATCATTTCTTCCTGATGATAAGTTTCAGGACCAATCAAGGTTCAAGCATTGAAGTATGTGGTGGGAGGGGGGGATGAGGGAGGGAAGAAATGAGAGAAAGAGCAAGAAAGGCAAAAAGAAAAAAGAAAAAAGAAAAGAAAAAGGCAAGAAAGAGCAAACACACACACAAAAAAGAAACAAATTGGTGATTTGAAAGAAAATGGCCCCCAAAGGGAGTGGCACTATTAGGAGGCATGGCCTTTTTGGAGGAAGTGTGTTGTCTTTGAGTCAAGATGCAGCACTCTTAACTCCAGTACCACATCTGCCTGCTCCTCATCGTGATGATAATGGACTGAACCTCTGAAACTGTAAGCAAGCCACCTTAACTAAATGTATGTATGTATATGCATATATATATATATATATATATATATTTTTTAAAGAGTTGCCATGGTCATGGTATCTCTTCATAGTGATAAAAATCTAACTAAGAGGGGGCTGGAGTTATGGCTCAGTGGTTAAGAGCACCAACTGCTCTACTAGAGGACCCGAGTTCAATTCCCAGTACCCACATGGCAGCTAACAACTGTCTGTAACTCTAAGATCTGACACCCTCACACAGACATACATGTATATACCAATGCATATAAAATAAAGATAAATTGTTTAAAAAAAATCTAACTAAGACAAACTACATTTTGATTAGCTTCCAGAGTGTAAATAGAAGTAATAATACTTGATGTCAGCAGTTCCCATCACCACAGAAAAATCATTTAAGTCACTTAACAAAGGTAATACAAAGGATATTTTGGCAATCATAAATTCTCTATTTTTTAAATTTTTATCATTTATTCATGTCTATGTGTGCATGTGGGTGCCTGTGGAGACCAGAAGAGAGCACTGGGTTCCCCGAACACTAGTGCTACTGAATCCTCATCCTCCGAAAGAGCAACAAGCACTCTCAGTCCCTGAGCCCTGAGCCTGTCCTCAGTCTGGCATCATGAATTCTTATAACTAAGCATGTCTTCAAGAAAAAGGCATAGAAAAAAGAAGGGGGAAGGAGAGATGGTGAGAGAAGAGAGAAGGGAAGTTGGAGGGTGAGCCTGAGTCTTGTCTCTTGTCAAACCAGGAAGAGAAATAACTACTCCACTGGTGGGGTTGGGGGGGGGGCACTGATGATACAATAAATATGGCCCCAAACTGATAAACTGGGTTCACTAACACAGACTAAGAAAGGCCCATATCTTTCAATATTTTGTGACTATAGTCACAGTCCTATAGTCTCAAAAAGATATGATCAACTTTTCAACTAAATGGAAGAAATCCAGTGGGGAGCACAGAAATAATGGACTGGGTATTGATCTTTATGATTGGTCCATCGACCAAACACTGGGCTTCAGAAGTTTATCAATTTAAATTTCAAGCAATTCTTAAGTTATGTAATTCACTTCACATCATTTCTCATTGTTTGCTTGCATATAGGGTGTGTATAAACATGGGAGAGTCTATAAACTTATTAGTATTGGATTACTTGAGTCCCCTCCCTAATAACCAATTCAAAGATATTCTCATTGTCCCCACTCCACCCCACACAGTCCCTAACAAGGTGTTTATAATATTTGCAGGATATTGCCCTGTGACCAGGGATCAGCACTCACACTTCCTGTTCTTTAAGTACCACAGGAACTGCCAACTTCTTTTGTAGTCAGTCTCTCCTGAAACCCTGCTCATTTACATCGAGGGTCAACCCCCAGTACATCAGCTACTTTAATGCTGTGAACTGAATTCTTTCAAAAGGCTAACTTTATAAGCACATTTTCACCCAGTACCAGTGGCAAGCATGCTAGTGTCTCTTGCTTTAATAATGTCAATCATTGCCTAAGTCAAGTAGAAAAATCTGGTTTAAAAAAAAAAAAGAAGTTGGTGTTGAAAGTGACATTTAAAAATTCACCTGCAAACAAATAAATAAATAAAAATAAAAATTCACCCACAAGGTGTTTGCAATACCTTTGGAAAACTACAAGTGCTTGAGTTAGTCACCATGACCTATGGTTACTCCCAAGTATACTTGGTTTCATTCTCTAGAGTCTCTCTCCCACTAATGCTCTTGTGACCTTAAGAATAAATGATTATAACTTAATGCTACTCAGTAGGAAATATAGCAAAGATTTATTGAAATAAATCTCAAAAAAAATAATACTTCCACTGAGGGAAGAGATAATTTGTCAAGTGCCTGTCATGAATGCATGAGGACCTGAGTTCAGAGCCTCTGCCTACATATAAAGATCTGGCTGTGGTAGTACACATCTTATATTCCCAGTGCTGGGGTGCAGAAGCAGGCAACGCTCTGGAGCTTGTCTAGCCAAACCAATACTAGGTTCAGTGAAAGAGCCTCTCTCAAAAAAATACAGTGGCAAGAAACTGAAGGAAATATCCAACATCAACAGCTGGCATCTACATACATATACACACATGTACATGTATATCCTTAAGCACATGTGTACACACCCACAGAAAGAAATATGCCCATACAAAATAATAATAAATATAAATAATAATTTTGGTAAATAATATAATTTTGATAAAATGATGATTCGCTTGGATCATTGTTGTATGGATTTTTTGTTTGGAAATTTTTTCCTGTTTTTATTATAAAATGGTCTCTAGCTGATGTTTACAAAGAGGAAGAATACTTAGGACTGTGTTGTGAGTGAACCAAAATCCCAAGGGCATTTCTCTACAGATGTGTCATGCCATTCTTCAGCATGCTAGAAAGATAGAACTGATCTCAAATAACACCTTGTAAATTGCACCCTTCCGTTCAATAGATGTAGTCCACAACTGCAGTACACCGCTATGACTGTAAGTATCTTGTGCCTGCTTTGTGATGCAAAATAGTGACCAAGCTGCATCAAAGCAGTATTTAGTGATGTCACTCATGAATGTTCTCTTTCCAGATTGAGAAGCCAATTTTAAAAAAATGGCCACAGGTATGATAGAATATCACTATTTTCTATTCTTTTGTTTCTTACTGTTTAAAATCAGGGCATTCCATATATCTACCTCTATAATTTTGTTCAGATGACAGCATTATGTGTAAAAGTCATTGCTCCTCTTGATGTATGTCCCAGCCAGTTCTCACTTTTACTTCAGCTATTTGTAATTAAGAGTTAAAGAATTCGAGCCAATTTTAAAAACATGCCAGAGGATTGCTATCAAGCCATATGATAAGCAAGTGAAAGGGAGAAAACAGAAATGGCTTCTTTATAATAAACAAATGTAATGCAATTCTAGATATATAAAAACCTATTCCTTTATTGGCTCAGTCCTTCAAATGGCTGAGTATAATGAAGAACACAAAACAGAAAATTCTCTCAATACCAGTGTGTGATTTGTAAACAACAGTTAATTGGAGTAGCATGTTGGAGAGTGTGCAACCTAGGTTGTATAGAATCTAGAAGGACAAAGAAGAGGCTGGCCTTGGGGAAGGGAAAGGAAGGGTGTCCTAAGCAACTGAACCAGAATCAGCAGACGAAAATGAAAGCAAATCCAAGGCAACAGCTGTGCTTACTGGGCAGATGGCTGTGGAGGTTGGTGGAGGTTGGCAGGGGGTGGGGGTAGGAGCTGGTGGAGGTTGGTGGGGGCTGGAGGGGGCTGACCAGTACTGATGGGGGCTAGAGGGGGTGGTATGCTCTCCTCTATCTTCACTCATTTTTGAGAGCTTTCTTTCTACATACTTTTTTACAACTAGTTTCTCCTCTTCATTCTCAAACTAGTCCAAAATGAAATTCATTTTAATAATAAAATACATTATTTATAATTAACAGTCAATTTTTTTCATTTTAAAATGACTAATGTATTCTTCTAAAGGAATGCACATTAAATTTAGGCTCCAGCACACAAAATTGGATGGCGGGGAAGGGTAGTTTCTGTGAGTTCATTACAGGTCTTCATTGCAGATTAAATATATATTCATTCACTCTATTCTCTCATTATATAAAGGCTGATTAGCCGGTTAGATTGGTAATATTTTCTCATCTAAATTACAGATCTAATAATTCTAGATGAGACTGTCTCAAGATTGTTGATGTTTACATTGCTTGGTTATGTAATAAACAATGACATTTGTGTTAATATTCAGTGATTGTCTCCAGGCACCCAAAGCTTTTTTTTCCATTGCTAAATGGCCCCACCCTTGTTCTGCTTTGAAGTCATTTTAGTCTCTGCCAAGAGTTTTATTGCTCAGCCAGCAACTCCTCAAGTTGCTAACTTTACATTAGGCATGCTTATCTCCAGTCCATCTGACTGAAAGGGAGTATGTCCCTTGCCCACTGGAGACAAATTCTTACTTGAAACACTAAGATGGAGTAGTTATCTAATTCCACCAAAGAAAGTGACTACAATCAAATTATAGACTGACAGGGAGCTGGAATCCCTTTAGTAATCACTGAGCTTTTTTGCTATGTTATGTGAATTACATCATTTCTTCTTCTCTAGCACCTTCTGCCGGGAACAACATTCTAGCCCCGAAAGTTGAGTCTCTAAACTACCTTCCTTCCAGGTATATCTCCTTGTTATTAGGGTGAGACTCTGATGTTTTCCTCTCAAGTTATTTATATTTGGTCTCCACTAAGATACACACTCTCCCTGTGCCTCTGTCTCAGAAAGCCAATCCCTAAGGATTGTATCATTCAGATTCCCTTGATGCTAGCCTTCTTGTTGAGTCACTGGAAACTACCAGGAGAAGACTAGAAGGTAAGAGGAGAAAGGAGTTGGTATGCTTCCCTTTTCCTTCCTCACTTCAATGCATCCTCTCTGAGTATAGTTCTATTCCTTCAGAGCTGTAGCTATAGTGTCTCTCCTCCAGCTCTTATATAAACTAATTCAAAACGGTCTTACAATAAAAAGATATTGGGGTGAAAGCTGAAAGATCAGAGAAGCAGAGCAAGCAACAGCCAACCTCACCTTGCCAACTCAATGAATCCTCTGACTGAAAACCTCTGAGTCCTCACCCAAAAGGATCTCAGCTGAACTGCTACCTAAAGTGGAATGTGTTTCCCTCTGGACTATAACAATATAATACTTGCGATGGATATTGTCTTGATGAGTTCAGATCTACACCCCATCCCACTCACATTGCTTATTAAAATCAGCTGATTTTCATTCAGGTTACTTCTGCCTTACAGAGTCACAAGTTTTAGGGTCACTTTTTCTATAACTGACTTTGAATTACTTCATCTAAGTTTCCAGCTTTATGCTCACCAATATAGCCATAGCTCACTGTAATTGAGTGGTTAGTGAGGAGTGCATGATTTAGAATATCTGATTATACTGAAATTAGTGCTTCTGTTGAATGGCCAAGAAAAACAGGTACGCTTTAACCTTATGAGTTTGTGTGGATGATAAGCTTGAAATGATCAAACTGAAAGTACCAGAGGCCACAGTGTAGATGAGGATCATTCTAGGAAAGGCAACTCAGAATGACAAAGAATCTAGATTTAGTGGTGTCAATTAAAAGGATGGAACAAACTTATATGACCATAATTTCCTATCAATGTTTCAGTCAAATAAGCCAAGACAGCACTTTGCTTCAGCTCTTTGGACTGGTGTTTATCTACTTGTACAAAAACAATCTTAAACTATATATCATCATCCCAAGTTTCAAATTTTGAAATTTCTCAAGTCTACTGCAATCACCCTATGAATGCAATCACCTTGATACATGTAGTTAGATCCCTGAGATGTCATGAAATAGCTCACATATACCTGCAAGTATATCTCATGAGAACTTCTGTGTTTGGGACCTCAGTGTCACCTCAGATCCTAGCTGTGCGTCTTCATGAATCACAAGTGAAGATGCCTCAACAGAAGCAGCATGCCTAGCTGTACTTATCCTAGCTACTTCTACAGTACTGTCTGGATCAATACCTCTTTCTGAATCCATCCCACTTACTAAAATTAAGGTTCTAACCACATTCCTTCTTTGCGTATCCTTGCATAGAAGACCAACTATGTGTCTTCTATTTCCCTGTATTCATACATGTGCTTCAGTTTAATACATCCCCAAAGTTTGTGTGCTGGAAACTTAATCTCCAGTGCAACGGTATTGGGAGGTAACTTATTGTTAGGCCCTCATGAATGGGTTAATGTCATTATGGTAGGAGTATGTTGGTTATGAGAGTTAGAAAAATGAATTTGGCCCATACTTGCTTTCTCTCTTATGTATTCTCTCTAGCCCTTCTGCCATGCATGATGGACTAAAAAGGCCTTCCTAGGATTTAGTACTCAATCTTTGACTTCCCAGACTCCATAATAATAATAAATACTTATAAATTCTCCAGTCTGTGGCATTCCATGATAGTACTGCGAAGCAGACTAAGATAAGACACTGGTAATACACTCTTCCTATGCACTACTGCTCATTGGGTGCCAATCACATTCAATCTGTCAGCAACACAAATCCATACCAGATAGGGCCCACTATGCTCTCTGGTGAGTATTTCTTATATACCCATCGCAGAGCAGCATGCATGGGCTGTATCTCTGCCCTATACATATACCTACACCTATACCTTTATCTCCACAGAACTCCAGAGTATAACCAGCTTCTTCATTCTCTCCATTCCTTCTTTCAATACTTCAATATTATTCTTCCCCAAAATCATGTGGGTGCATTAAAAATGTATTCATTCTAGTATTTTCAATAATAATTATATACAATATCCTATTATTAGATTCTCTGTGGAAAGTTAAATAAAATTGAGTCTCAACCAGTTGACTATAAGACAATTCAGGGTGGTAGGAAAAGTAAGAAAACTATACAAAAAAGTGATATGGTCCAATGGGGTGGTTTGAAAAAAAATGGCCCCCATTAGGCTCACAGGGAGTGGAACTATTAGGAGGTGTGGCATTGATGGAGTAGATGTGGTGTTGTTGGAGGAAGTGTGTCACTGGGAGTGGGCTTTGAGGTTTCAGAAGCTCAAGCCAGGGCCAGTGTCTCAATCTCTTCCTGCTGCCTGTGGATCCAGATGTAGAATTCTCAGCTCCTTCTCTAGCACTGTGTCTGCCTACATGCCACCATGTTTCCTGACACAATGATGGACTAAACCTCTGAACTGTAAGCCAGTCCTAATTAAATGTTTTCCAATTATAAGAGTTGTTGTGCCATGGTACCTCTTCATAGCAAAACAAAACAAAACCCTAAGACACCCATAACAGAGAATTCCAAGGAAGGAGAGCTAATGTATGTCTGGGGACATCAGAAAGGATGATGGAGAAGGAAGGCATGCCTACTACTGGTTGGAAAGAATTTGCAGTACAGTCAGCTTCATTCAGTACTTTTTGCTCTAACATGACCAAACTGTCTAGTAGTCAGTCAATAGCTACAAAAGGTAAAAGGTTCCTGTCTCACTCTGAAACAATGTCCTCACTAAAATTAATTGAAAGGGTTTTATGGGGTGCACTTGTTTTTGCTCCACTCATTTCACTCTGCACTCACCAACTGATAGCTGACATTTTTAGGACATGTCTAGTACGTACCCACCTCAGAGACTTTGCACTTGATGTTCCCCCATCCTGGGGCGTTCTTTCCTCACATACAGCCAGGCTCAAATGCCTTCTCAGTAAGGCCTTTCCAGATTTCCCTGTGAACAACTGAGCCCTGACTGTTCGTCCACTTTCTGTATTCTCCACTCTTCTACTCTGCCCTCACCATTTCTGATCTTCTGTTGACTTTGAATTCACTTACCTATCTTGACTAGAATATAAGTTATTTGAGAACATAATTGATGAAGCTTTTGTCTGTTTTGTTCATATATATATATGTGTGTGTATACATATATATGTATATATACATATATATGTGTGTATACATATATATGTGTATATATATATATATATATACAAACTAATTGTTGAGCTCATTTGCTTCTATACCTATTTAAATTTAAAACAATCATACATTTGGGCATTACTTGCATTTTGGTGCTGCTGATATAATATTGAGAGTCAAATGACAAAAATTTTCTCAGGATTGGAGAACTAGAAAATTATGACACAAGAATCCAGAATCAGTCTGTTGAGTAAGAAGGCTCATACATTTAGGGAAAATATCAGTGACTAGGGACTAAGCTTTATGAAAGCAGAATTTAGCCAAGACACAGAAGTTTTTTCTTTCTTTCTTTTTTAATAGAGAAAATACCAGAAATAGAGAGATAGAGACTCAAAAGCTTGGGACATAGATATGAAATTGCCTGGGCACATATACAGACAGGGGTAATATGGGTATAAGTGTAATGTGTCTCAAATATGATTTTTACATTCCTTTAAAATTACACATATATGTATGTGTTTGTGTGTGAGTACATGCATGTGAATGCAGGTACCTTTTCAGCAGAAGAGGAGGTCAGATCCCCCAGAGCTGGGTTTAAAGGTGGTTGTGTGCTGCCCAACATGGAAGCTGGGAACCAAACTCTGGTCCTCTGTAGGGGCAGTGCACATTCTCAACCACAGAGCCATCCCTCCAACCTCATGGTTTTTAGAAGAAAAAAAAAAAAGCAAATCAGGATGAAATGAGATTCATTTCTATGGCCTAATGAATTCTATTCTTTTCAATAGGAAAGTGAGGCAGTAAGTAAAATAAAGCCATACAAGTGCTCAAGGAAGTTCCCTGCCAGGAAGACGGTGAGAGTCAAACTGGGATTTTTCATTAGCTCTATTTAAATGTTCATTATAAGGTGACAAATTAAAAGAAAAAGTCAGGAGATAGTGGAGAGTCCACACATTTATCTTATATTAGAATGGACAAGACAGTCCTGGCTTCTGTAAGTACATTGAATCTTTGTAAGGCCAGGCCAAGCATTACATCTTTAAAAGTAGTCTGGGACACAATATTAAGCCCTGGAGACATGCTAAACAGAATCTCGCTGAAAATTATGTGTCCTGGCTTCTCTGGTAAACCAAAGAATTATAATCACACAAGTTAAAAAGCCAGTAGTGTCCTTATAGGTAAGTTATCACGACCTCTCCATTTGCAGAGAGGGAATTAAACCTAAAGAAACTCAGTGCCACAGACAGGCCCAAAACATTCCTAAGCACCAAGTCAGCACCAGACTCTGCCTCCTGACTCTGAGTTCTGCGTTCATTGTCTATTCTGACACACGGAGTGTCTGCTTCTTACAGACGCTTTGGAGACTAAGATAAGGTTCTGTGTAGGAATCGCTCAGTGCTGCTTAATGGAACACCCTTGAGAAAATCTTTATGCAAATGTCTGAAAACCAGAAGTCACTGGTTCAGGTTCAAGTTCAAGTTAATAAAGAGATTTATTTATAGAACATTAACTGAATATTTTTATAGTAGTAGAGTTTATTTTACCAAAGATTTTCATAAAAGTATCATCAAGTAGTTTAAAATACAGAAGCATCCTAACAATATAAGAAACTTCAAACCAAGATTTGGAATTCAGGATGACGTCTGTCCAGTTTGGGGCTCACATATTTCACTCTCATCACAGAAGTTGCATTCTCAAGGAGGCACATTGTCTTCTAGACCCTCCCACAGCATCTACATTCCAACACAGGCTTGACCTCAGCCAGCAGCACGCAATCCATAAATTCTGTAGTACTATCTCTTGCTTTAATTGTACTGACTTTCACGTGCATAGATAAAAATTTACATCTCAATCACTTCAAATACGCTTACCCCATCTGAGTAGATAGAAAAAAGTAGAAACGCAAAGGCTGCTCTAATTGGGAAATCTCAAACATTCACAAAAAGTCTTTGTTCAAAGGAGCTGTGAGAAAATTAGGTAGAAAAAAAATGTGCAAATAGATAATAAACAAGTCTTTTTAAAAGGTAGTCTGTGTTCTAAGGCATTGAGGAGCTTTGTTGCAATAATAACTTAAGATTTAGAGCCTATGTTCAATTATCATTAGGATCTATTTATCTTGTACGAAATTTGTCTGGCTAACATTTTGATTTTATTCCCCCTTACGTTCACATTTTAAGAATCCTGGAGCAATAACCAAAATAACCAAAGCATGAAATAACAATAAATAGTCTTGTGTGATAATCCACCATGAAATTTCATTGGATTTACTATAAATGAAAAATAAAGATGTCAATGTAGCATCATTACAGCATGAAGCAATACATGTAAGCGCTTGAAGAGAAAAACCGATGCATTCATGCAACTGAGTTACTGTCACTCGACGACTGAATGAAGCAGAGGAAAAGATGAATGCACAATACAGTCTGCTGCATTAAGTGAAATGGAATGAGAAGCACTTTAATTGGATAAAATTTAAGAGCTGAATTACAAATGCCACACAAATAAACAGCTCTAAATAATGTGTTTTTCCAGTTAAATAATGACTTTAATAAAACAGATGAAAATGTAGGCTGTGTTGTTTTTTCTGGCTGTCAGAATCTCATTAGCATTTCAATTTAAATTCTACAAGTGCACTCAAATCTCTCATGTGTACATCTGGCATAACTCAAAACACTGCCTTATTTGTTAAAAAAAAATTTAAGGCAAATGAGCCAATTCACAATATCTTCCAGTGATATTTTAATGGATGAAAACAACGTTGTTATTTTAGTGTTGTACAGCAGCAGGAGACTCCATGTGAAGAAACAGAAAGGATTTAGATGACACTTTCGAAGAAAATTTGGGTTTATGAGAAAATCCTGAAAACATACCTCCAAATTATCTCATCTATAAAATTAACACATGAAACATGTTTATAAATCTCTAGAACAAATTCAGGAATGATATTTTAAAAAACTACTAATAAGTCAAAAGTTCTGGTAAGCAGATATTACTTTGAAATGTTATGTGGTAAAGATTTCCTATTATATAATCATAAACACCACAAAGGAAAACTGTAGGGAAAATTCTTCAAACTATGTTTAGCAAAGATCACCAATGTATTTAAAATTTGCACAGAAGTATTTTCAATCTGTGTATTCCCACAGTTTTAATCCAGAGTTCTGATTCTTAGACAGGAACCAGAAATTCAAAGTTTTACCTTACACTACAGATGGCTGAGATGCAAGTAATATGTAGATCACAACTCAGGCTCCACTAACCTAATCAAAGGTAAGCTCATATTCTTTAGGCTGATAATTAAAGTGTTTCATAATCTATATTTATTCTAATTTTTAATCCTAGTAGGGATGAACCATCCGATTTGGTCAACTAAATCCCATGGCCACTATCTTGGGTTAGTGATGAGTACCAAAGACTGGACTACCACCAAAGTCGTAAGTGCTGCCTATGACCATAAGGGAACCCACCAGTTAAAACCTAGCTCAGTACAGATCAAAGGACAAGGAGAATCAACATAGACTTTATAATCAGTGTGATCCTAAGTCAAGCACCCCAACAGGTAGGAAATGCATAGTGAGACAAAAGAAAAAAAATATCAGTGCAGGAGTCGGGAGTGAGAGGACACAGTTGGCTAATGGAAATTGGTCCCTATTAAATTTACTTAAGTTGCTTCCTTTAGGATTTCCTACTACAAAATAACTTTTAGGGTATAAAGGTAAGTTGTTTTATGCTGAATTTGATGAATTTAGTTAGAATTATAATAACTACATTTTAGGTCAAGGAAGAAACCAGCTGTATGTAGCCTGTTGCTATTTCAGAAATCACTTTATGACAGCATCATTTAACATTAGTCTCTTCTTATTCAGCATCTGCTATCCTAGCAGTAATGATAATGATACAAGGATCATCAGGAGTCTCTCTCCTTTCCCTGTGGAGCGGGCCTTTTGGGTTTTCTATCCAGTCTCATTTAAAACATCATCATGACATTATCCTTGACAACTTTCTTTGCTTCTGTTTGTAAACTTGCTCTGGCAAGAAAGTTTAAAGGACAGCACTCTAGTATAAATGGAGAGAAGAAGCCAAGCAAGAAAGGGTCTAAAGAAGAGTGATTCAGGCAAAAGGCAATCAAGCACTGAGTCCAAAGTCTTCTTGTTTCATCTTACAGAAGGATAAAAGATCTTTGGAAAAGAATTCCTTCAACTCTACATCAACTCTTCACTTTCAATTCATTCTAAAGAGTATTGTTTAAAACTAACATTTGTGAAACTAATCTCATACCACATATAAAAATTATTTTAAGACAAATGAAAGATGCAAATGTGGGCAAAGGAGATGGCTCAGTGGGTAAAGGCCTTATGATACAAGAATGAGGATCTGAGTTGGAATCCACAGCACCCATGGAAAGCCAGCCACATGAGCATGTATGTGTAATGTCAGCATTCTTACGTTGACAAGGAAGACTAAGAAAGGAGAATACAGACAGCTAGCTCCATGCAACAATGACAAGAGCCCATCTCAAGCAAGGAAAAAGACAAGAGTCAACACAAGAGGTTGTCCTCTGACTGCCACACTATGCTCCCACATGTCTACACACACACACACACACACACACACACACACACACACACACACACACACACACAAGATGGGACAACAAGAGAACAAGATGAAAATGCAATGACTAAAGCTATAAAATTCTAAGAGGAATACAACCTGGACACAGTAATGGTTTCGTACATATGACACCAAAGGTATAGCAACCAAATTTAAAAAGGTATAAACTGGACTTCATCACAACTAGAAACTTAAGTGCTTTAAATAAAGGACATCATCAAAACAGCAACACCGAGTAGAAGTCTACAAAGTAGGAAAAGAGCTGCAAATTCATGTGTCAAATATAAGTCTAGTATCCCAAATATAAAAGAATACAGCAACTCAATAATAACAAATAACCCAAGGAAAGCAGATGAAGAATGCAGAGTGGCATTTCTCCAAACTCATGTGAATGCTCAATGCTCACTTCAGCACTCATACTAATACCAGAAAACACAGAGATGGTTAGCACAGCCCCTTTGCAAGGATCATATAAAACTGGTATGAAGAGTCTCATCATGCTTAGCCATCTAGGAAGTAGAAATCAAATCAACAGTGTGATGCCACGTTACTAGGGTAGCTGTAGTATTTTTAAGATGAAAATTTACAAGTGTTGATGAGAATCAGGAGAGACTGAAACACACAATTATACACAAATGCTGAGGATGTAAAATGGTCTCTGTGGAAAACAATTTGGTAGTCCTCAGAAAGTTAATAAGATTAACATCTGACCCAGAGTAGTGGTTTGATAAAATATGACCCCCATAGGTTCCCATATTTGAGCACCTAGTCCCCAGCTAGTGGTGCTGTTTGGGGAGGTTGCTGAACCTTTAGGATGTGTAACCAGGAAACTGCCAGGGACAGGCTTTGAGGCTTTGTAGCCTTACTACACTTTCTGTTCATTCTCTCTTTCTGTGTGTGGATAAAGATATGATTGGACAGCTTTCTGCTTTGTGGTATGTAATACATTCCCCTGACAATAAGAACTCTAGTCCTCTGGAACCATAAGTCAAAATAAACCCTTTCTTCTATAAATTGCTTTGAGTCATGGTATTTGAGCACAGCAACAAATATACTGAATAGAGTCACTCCTAAATATTTAACCAAGAGATTCTAAAACATGTATTCATGCAAATACTGCACAAAAATATTTCCAGAAAAATAATTCATAAAAGAAACAATACACATTTCCATCAATAAATGAATATGTAAATGAAGTTTCATATCTGGACAAGGAATAGTATTTAGTCAAAAAGGGGGGAGGATAAAGTATGATACATGCTACAATGTATCTCTAAAGAAATTTTTAAATATTGTGCTATATAAAAGAAGACAGACATAGAGATCACAGACTAGCTCAGCTATTTATATGAAATGTTCAGATAAAAAATCTATAGTGAAATCATATAAAGCTCAGCTATTTATATGTAATGTTCAGATAGAAAATCTAAGTAGACTAGTATTGGGAGGGGCTTCAGGAAGCACAAAGGGAGATGACAGCTAAGATTTCTTCTGGAATGACAAGAATATTCTGAAATTAGATGCTGATGATGGCTACACAACATTATAAATGTCCACCTTGGAAAGGGGACGTTGATGATGCATGAATTACATCTCGATTTTTTTTAACTCTGGGATGAAACAATAAGTCTTAGCAGACCAGTTCACCGTGGTCTCCTTTACTCTAGTTTGATAAAGACATGGTCAAGAAATGACAGAATAATGAATTACTAACAGAAGTAATTGAACATGTAGAGCAAAAAGAAAGTCAATATTTAACCAAATATGAACCAATCTAATCCCAAGTATGATTAACATACAATATCCACACAGAACTGCTAGCCTGTTTTAAAATAAATATTTATAAAAATAGCTTTAAGCCGGGCGGTGGTGGCGCACGCCTTTAATCCCAGCACTCGGGAGGCAGAGCCAGGCGGATCTCTGTGAGTTCGAGGCCAGCCTGGGCTACCAAGTGAGCTCCAGGAAAGGCGCAAAGCTACACAGAGAAACCCTGTCTCAAAAAACCAAAAAAAAAAAAAAATAGCTTTAAACTATCAAACACCAAACATTACTTTTGCACTGTCACTGTATTCAAGAAATGTTCTAGTCTCATTCTCCAGCAAACAGGCATTAAACTGGGACTTTCACTGTGCCACTGCACACACTTATACCAATAAACCAATATGAGTGCAACAGAAACATTGAAATAAAGTACATGAAGGAAATAATTACATAGTAACTACTTTAACTTTCACCTTTCTGTAGCGGCTTTATTGCTTTGTTGTTCTTCCATGACAGAGAGACAACCCAAAAAAAGCCTAGACAGCAACTCAGGTAATAGTACTAAATGTATATATCATTTTAAAAAGAAAATTGTAGTAAAATGATAAAAGTAGCCCAAACCCAGCTGTTATCATCTCGATTACATCACTAAATTTTACATATATATGCATATGTACATATGTATGTATGTATTTATGTATGTATGCATGCATGTATGTACTGTTCCAATTAAGCAATGGCTGGTGTGGGAATGACTGTGCAATGCTCCCAAAATAAAATATACCCCAAGAATAAATCTGAAGTATACAAAAATATTTACATAATAAAGAGAAGATTTAGCTTCTGAAATGTGCTCTGCATGTCAAACTTGGGATCATATGCTTCCATTCAAATGGTGATACTTAGTTACAGTAAGTTGTTAAACCTCCATCTTTCTTTTTTTCCTTGTCAGAACAGCTGTTAACCTACTTCATAACACCTAATGGTAGTATAATAAACAGATTTTAAAAATGGTGATTTGGCTCAGAGCAAGACAGTAACTTAGTAGTAATTAGTAGTCACCAGAGGCTGGGAAGGGGATAACAGAGAGCTATCATTGGGTGCAGTTTCAGATTGAGATAGTGAGAGAGTTCTACAAATGTGGTATAAGTTACATATCAATGAGTATACTGCATTATATATGTTAAGTGAATGGAATAATAAATTTTATTATGTCATTTTTCTAAAATTTATTAAAAAAATAAAAATCTAATTTGACACTGATTTGAGTATTTCCAACACATCAGACACATTTCCAAACACCTGGTCCCACTTAGTTTGCTTCAAGTGTTCTACAGCACTTCTTCAGGCACGCTTGTTAAACATTTGGTGCATCTTCAAGGTAGTCTGTCTTCATCCATTTGGAGCATATGTTGATTTTGCTTAAAATTAACTAGACTATTTTTAACATAAAAATGAGGTCCTTTCATTTTTATATTTCTAATGCAATCAAACATACATTAAATGAATGAATAAATCAATAACATTCAAAAGAGAATGTCCAAAAAAAGACAGGTAAGAGAGAAAATTTATACGCAAACAATATTAAAGAACGGTTGAAAATATAAGAAAATTAAAATTAAAAACATAAGGGCCGGAGAGATGGCTCAGTCATTATGTGTACCCATCATTTTTGTGGAGGACCCATGTTCAATTCCCAGAACCCACATGGTAGTTCATAACTCTCTGTAACTCCAATCCCAGAGGATCTGGTGCCCTCTTCTGACTTTAGTGAGTACCAAGCACATACATGGTACACAGAAATACATGCAGGTAAAACACTCATACACATAAAAGAAATAAATTTGATGTTTTTAAGTAGAAACTTGACAAGGACATGACTCAGAAGAATTACATTCACATCATGGACAACCATTACTCTTACAGAATCTTTTCATCAACCTGAATAGAAGTTTTCTTCTTATTTTTTATTAAATTGAATTTTATGAATAAATTCACTTCCCAAAAGACTCTCTGTTTCTCCCTGAATAAAAGAGGCATCCTTATGACTGGGCAATAGTGGAGCTCTCTTTTAATGTTTCTGAGTTGTACACTTAAAATAGTTAAAATGAAGTTTCAATTTATATATATTCATATGTGTTCTCCACAATGAGGAAAATGATCTGAGTGCATAATATAGTTAAGGAATAGAAACCAGGTAAGCTAACCACAGTGAAGTGTAGTGGATCAGAATTGACATTCCCAAACAGTGGTAGGCAGCTATTGGAAGCCTCTCTGACCCATGTGACCAACAGGAACTCTCATCTTCTCAATGTCTTCATATGCTAATAGGAATGATAATAAAGCTCATCTTAGTCACTGTCACTGTTTTAAAACAGGGACACACAGTAAGCAGTGTTTGAGTAATAATCACAACTTCCATAAGAGAAAAATCTAAGGCAGGTTTGTGCAAATTTAAACGCATGCTAAATCTGACATTGTGTTTCCAAAGTACAGTGAAAAGTGAGAAAACACTTTGAACAGGGCAAACAAAATGAAATAAAATTTGGAGTCTAAGAGATTTAGATGGAAAAAAAAAAAGAAAAAAAAAGGAAGAAAAAGCCTTGAATGTAAAGGTCACCATTTGTTGGTGTTAGGTTTTCCAGGGAGATCATCTTTCATAAAGAGAGTTAAACAGAACAAAACCTGTTCAGGATTTAGAGTCAGTCCTGCCAAAAAGCAAAAGTTATATTCTAGAGATCTTTTATGGTTGCTTCAAGTATTAAAAAAAAGAAGAAAATATTTAAGAAATGCACACACAGAATATTGGAGTTGTTGTTTGTTGCCCCAGTTTTCTCTCTTTCCCAAAATATAATAGTGCAGCCCAACTGTTTGACCTCTCTGGAAGTTTCTCTTTTGTGAGTCACTTCCTCTCCACAGTCAGGCTCCATCAGAATTTCATGGTTTACAGTCAGACATCAGTCAACGAACTCTACAGGAACCCAGAAAGAGGCCATGGGATTAGTAGCCAATACACAATACATTTCTGTGAACATTTTTAGGAGCATATTTGCATGTTCACATTCACTGCTTGGACAATGGAATATAAAGGAAACTGTTTTACAATTTCTGGTCTAGACACTAAGAACACTGGACTCTAGGGCTGGAAAGATGTTAGATGAGAAAGATGTTTGCTGTACAAGAATGAGGACCTGAGTTCTGATTCCCTACACTCATGAACTTCATGGCCATACCTGTAACTTCAATCCTATAGAGGGCTGGAAGCTAAACCAGTGAGCTCCAGGTTCAGTAAAAGCTTCTCTCTCAAGATACATGGGGCACTGATATTCTCTTCTGGCCTTCACATGCCAGAACCTGGACATCTTTACCTGCATACACACATTTTGATACACACACACACACACACACACACACACACACACACACTTACATAAAGCACTTGGTAGCATCTACGTTAGCACTCTTGGAATACAGAGACATCATATAAAAAGTACAGGACACTTTGATAGAGGGAATAGAGAGAAAACCACTGGAAAGGTGTAGTGGGCAACTGGATTGAAAACTAGCAGTTATAGTTACAACTTAATATATATATATATATATATATATATATATTATCTTAGATAGAACTTATTAAGTATTAGATTTAGGTTCTTTAGGATAGGACACCTTTTGGAATGATCTTTGTAACATGCCATTTACCTATGCTCCAGACTTCTCTGGATTTTAGTATGCGTCTCTTGTTTGATATTGTTCACGTTGGTTATAGTTCCATCTTATCTAGGTCATTATCCCTTATTACTCCTGAACAATATTTGATAATCATTCCTATTGTATATAGTCTTGTATTAGATTAGAACCTTCTTATTTAGACAAAAGGGGGAGATGTAGTAGGTAGCCGTTCCAGCTTTGATCTGGAAGTTCCAATCCCCATTAAGGCTTCGGTAACTGTCACGCCTAAAAGGCAGAGCTGAGAGAGGACCTCTGAAGACCCAGGAATCTGGATGAGGGAGCTCTCTCGGTTCCTGGACCCTGGATGCTGGAGGTAGACTGAGCAGAGTTCTCCAGAGAACACTGCCAGACTGCGCTACACCTTTTCACTGTACTTTGGAAACATACTGTCAGATTTAGCATGCGTTTAAACTTGCACAAACCTGCCTTAGATTTCCCAGACCCTGTAACCTATCACTTCATTTGTAAGTTACCCCCAAAAATAAACCTCCCTTTTAACTACATGGAGTTGCCTTAATATTTAAACCAATAAAAAGGTTCTATGGATACATGAAAAGAAAAGCTACCATGAAAAACCCTCCCCATACCCACATGCACTACTGTCTCTAAGTCCAGATGATTTGGGTCTCAGGCATTGCCCACCAAAAGTCACAACAAAAGAAATGCCCACTTGGGCCCAGAAAAAAAACACAAAATGAAAAAAAATGGATCAGTGTAGGTAATTTTTTTAAAATTTGGAAATAATTTTAGATTTAGAGTTTTTAAAAAATGCAATATCTGCTTTATCTAACTTCTCCCAATGTTAACTCGCATAACCAAAGTATAATTAGCTGAGGCAGGAAATTATGATTGTATCAATATGACTAGCTAAACACCTAGTTTCTGAAACTAAGGGCTATAACCATATATGGGGTCACATGTATGTATGAGGACTGTGAAAAAAAAATCTGGCAACAGCAAAAAGCTTCTGAATGTACAGTGACCAAAAAGCAATGCAGAATCAAATGCAGTATGAAGCCAAGGGTTTCTGATATTATTTTCCCTGTTCTGCAACACACAACTTCTCTTCAGCCCTGGTTCTAAGCACACACACTCACACTTTGCAAAGCATATGCTGGAATGCCATTTAAGACACCTCAGCCAGATTCAAGACTAATGCACGTTTCGAACCACGGGGTTTACTGCATGTACAAAGCTTTCTACTCTTACAGAAACAATGGTTTAATTATAAAATCAGGCTTTTACCCCTTTCTGATGAATGTCCATGTATTTCTCTTTTTCTACAGACTTTTTTGTCCTTTGATTTTCTTTTCTTTTCACTGTAGTGCTGAGAATCAATCCATAAATCCAGCTGGGCAAAGTCCAGATCTCAACCAGTGAGCTAAACCCGAGCCTTGTCCCTCCTGTCTCCTCCAGTCTCCTTTCCTCTTCCCTTTTCTTATGCCCTTCTTCCTCTTCATCCTTCCCTCTCTCCTTTCCTCTCGCTCTCTATTTGTCTGGGTTTTTCTGGCCTGAAAAACACCATATCCAGATTGTATCTTGGACTTTTGTTAATTCAGATATTAAGGATATCGGCCTTCTGTTTGAGGTAGATGATCTGGCTATTTTCTTGTACTTTATCTTTTATGATGTACCAGCTATAAAAATCTTCTATATATTCAACTTTATCAATCCTTTCAATTTTTGCCCCTGAATTCTGTATAAGGCTAAACACAGCACATATTATCTCCTAGGGCTCATGTGTATGTGTATGCACACCCATAGTTTTGTTGTTATTATTGTTTTACATTTAGAATTATTTGAAGCCATTATTTTGGGGTATATATTATGTAATGTATCTTTTTCTGAGTGGCCACCCAATTATCCCAGCACTGTTTATTAAAATGTCTAGCCCAGTCATTTGATATCCTATATTTACCATATACTAAATGTCTATATATATTTGGGTATATACTTAATTATGGACATTTTATCCTATTTGAATGGCTCACTGGTAAATCCAAGCTTGAATGTTACCTGGTTTAATTAGATAGAGTGCATTGGAAGTCTACTTGTCAGCTCTACTCAGGATTGTTTGCATTTTTTTCCTGATAGAGATACTGCACGTCTCTCATTAGAGCTATGCTTAAGGATTATTTAATTTTCCTCGTCACAACTGGAATGGTCACTAATTCAAGCAACTACATTTAGAAATGTTCTGTTCTCCAACTGTGGTAGTATTGTGTTCCCCAAAATATTGTGTACCCTAATAAACTTATCTGGGGTCAGAGAACAGAAAAGCCACTAGATACTTAGGCTAGAAAAATGTTGGCACTCATGTCTTTAATCCTAGCATTCCAGAGGCAGAAATCCACCTGGGATCTCTGTAAGTTTAAGGCCTCACTGGAAACTGTTGCCGGAGGGCTTCTCTCCAGGTTCCCCAAGCCCCGCAGTCCCACAATCTACATATAAAATAATCACTCAGACGCTTATATCACTTATAAACTGTATGGCCGTGGCAGGCTTCTTGCTAACTGTTCTTTTATCTTAAATTAACCCATTTTTATAAATCTATACCTTGCCACGTGGCTGGTGGCTTCCCAGCGTCTTCACATGCTGCTTCTCCTGGCGGTGGCTGCAGTGTCTCCCCTCCTTCTTCCTGTTTCCCCAATTCTCCTCTCTCTTTGTCCCGCCTATACTTCCTGCCTGGTCACTGGCCATCAGAGTTTTATTTATATAGAGTGATATCCACAGCACTTCCCCTTTCTTCTTTTTTTTAAAAAGGAAGGTTTTAACTTTAACATGGTAAAATTACATATAACAAAACAATTACCGAGCAAGAATTATAGTTACAATATTAAAGAAGATGTCTTATCTATCTTATATTTGTGAGTTTAAGGTTTTATAGCTAACTTATCTTTTATCATAACTGAGGAAATTATAACTATCTAGTTTTCAACCACATCAAAGACCTGAGAAGGAACATAATGGTACCTGAGAAATGGTAGATGGATGCAAGCAACTTTCGGGAATCTTGCAAGAGTAGACCAAGACAGCTGGCAGCCTGGACAGTCACCTAATGTTTCTCAGCATTGTTGGTGCATTTAAATTGGCTACAGGCCTAGAGTATCTGACAGACTACTTTCAGAAGCAAGATTTCTGAAAGACCATCTTACCCTGTCTTGGCAGAGTACAGTGTTCGCTTTCCTTGTGTCCCGCTTGTCCAGAAAGGACAGCATTGCATTTGTACTGTCAGCCATCAAGGCAAGGGCAGTTCTTTGCCCAGTAGGCCATTTTGTGGTGACACATGCCTTTAATCCCAGGCAGTGATGATAGAAGGCAGAAAGATATATAAGGCGTGAGGACCAGGAACTAGAAGCATTCGGCTGGTTAAGCTTTCAGGCTTTCGAGCAGCAGTTCAGCTTAGAGCCATTCAGATATGAGGACTCAGAGGCTTCCAGTCTGAGGAAACAGGATCAGCTGAGGAACTGGCAAGGTGAGGTAGCTGTGGCTTGTTCTGCTTCTCTGATGTTCCAGTATTCACCCCAATACCTGGCTTCAGGTTTGTTTCTATTAATAAGACCTGTTAAGATTCCTGCTACATCCAACACTGACAGATGAACTATCAAAACTCCATGTCCAGCTACCAAACATTAAGTCAGAAACTAGACTTTGCTATTTCCAAATAAAGGGAAAAGAGAATTGGATTAAGTTCTTCAGAAACAAGATAATATTAAAGACAGAGCATCTGTGCTTATATTGAAAGGTATAGATTTTAAGGCTTAATAAGGAAAATTGAATGCTATAAAACACAGCATTAGTTGCTCAAGCAATTTTTGCAGAGGAAACAGAAAAATAAAATCTAGAGCAAAGAAATTCCAGATGACAGGAGTTTGTTGCTTCATAGCACAATAGAAAAAATTATAACTGAAGATTTAGAAAAGTGCTTTCTATTCTATCAATGCCAGATTTTAGCAACTCCAGTGAGCACATTCAGCTTTGTGTATTTGTAGAAGTTATCATGGAAAGGTCATCACCTTATTTGCACAAACACATTATTATGTAAAACTAAGTAGTTGAAGAGTCACACATATTTAGTTCAAACC
This sequence comes from Peromyscus maniculatus bairdii, assembly GCF_049852395.1. Taxonomy (NCBI): domain Eukaryota; kingdom Metazoa; phylum Chordata; class Mammalia; order Rodentia; family Cricetidae; genus Peromyscus; species Peromyscus maniculatus. Next base: position 118,702,670 of record NC_134855.1, on the reverse strand, counting down.
CTTTGCCATCTGTTGCGTGTGTGTTTCATGCATTCTAATTATTTTGGAGACTTGCAGAAGCTCTACATTTAAAAATGCCGTCTGTCACCAAAGAATATCTCACAGTCCTGTGATTCACTGTAATTTATTCAATAAACTAATAACTAGTGAGAAGAACAGACTCATGTTTGATTCCCTCTGGACTCTTTATTTTAGGTGCTGCATTGAGGAATCTACAATTAACCTTAGCTTGCAAATATGACAGGTAAACTTGATACTCTTTATGGAGATATGCCTCCACAGTTCCTCCTGAACCTGGAATACATGTGTGCTTAGTGTAAAAAGGTAAATCATCAAATACTGGAGCAATATGATAAAACCCCACTTGACTATAAAATATGAAAATGGCAATGTTATCCATTAAATGTCCAGATCCTGGATGTTACCTAACAGATGCCCAAAGACACATTATAGTAAGTTCACATATACATTTCAGAGAAGCATTTTTAAGTTCTTACCCAGTACCTACTTTGTTATTTTCAAGCATAATTTGAAGAAGTTATTACAGATTTCCCATAGACATTAATTATGCAAATGAAACTCAATAATATACTTTCACTTGGATTTTCAGAGGAGGCTAGCTGACCTAGAAGCAAGAAGTCTTACAAGTCAGTCTCCTTGCTTTCTGGTTTCTTCGAGCCTTCCTGTCTCACCCAGGGAGGAAGAAACAGAGCACATGTAATGGGTACAGATAGGGGGAACTTGTTTCCATACAAAAAGACCAATTATAGGCCATCAGAAGATGTCCTCCCCTCATACCTTCCTAACCTGTCAATCAGGCTCCAGTCTACCATCAGTGGATCACAGCTACACCTCTCAGTCATAGACTCTATTTTGGAAGGAGTCTCTAGGGAAGCCCAAAGAGGGTAAGGAAACAAAAACAAGGCCAGTTGAAGAGATTCTAGCTTCAGACTCTTACAGCTACAGCAACTAGTAAACACAGCCTAACTCCAAACTAGGTAAAGATTCAATTTCTCAGCTAAGACCTATCTAATTCAGTTTCTTTTACTTGACATTATGGGTTTAAACCCCAAAATTACAAAACATGTTAAAACAAAAAACCCAGTCCAAAGAGACAAAAGAATCATTAGAACCTGACTTAGATGTGGCTGACATTTTTCAACTATTAGAGTAGAAATGTAAAATAATATTAACATGTTAAAAATACTTAAGGAAAATCCAGTCCAGACAATACACAAAGAAGCATAACCAATATAAGCTGAGATACAAACTCCAGAAAAGCATCCAAAAGGGAGTATTAGAGATTTTAAAATTTCCTCTGCAACAGAAAGAAAGAATTTCTTTACATGCTCATCAATAACTAGGGCATACTCACTAAAATTATCAATGAAGTGTAAGGCTTGTTATAACACACCCCAAGCTGAAAAACAAAAGTAAAAATGAATTTCAAAGGCTAAAATGATATCCAAGACCTGTAAGAAAATTATAAAAAACAAAGAACTTACTACAGCAGAGAAGGGAAGCAATGTCACTTCCTGCAGGGAGCACAGGAAATGGTGGGTCCTCAAAGAGCTAAATGTAGATTAGCCTATCACCCATAAGTGTCACTTCCAAGTATAAACTCAAAAGAAGTAGAAGTAGAATCTCATCTTTCATGTGTCACACATCTGGAACACCAGGACTTGGAAGGCAGAAGGGGGCACAAGTTAGAAGCCAGTCTAAGCAAGCCAGAAAGTTTCAGTCCAGACTGAAACCCTACCAAAACAAAACAAAAACAAACAAACATGAAGCAACACAACCAAAGATGATCTCAAAGATATTTTTCATACCCATTCTCATAACAACACTATTAATAAACCAAGAGGTAGAAGTAATAGACATGTTCACCAATGGATTAACAGATACATGTGATATATGCAATAATGAAATGCTACTCAGATTTACAAATGGGAGAGATTCTGTCATATGATATAATATCAATGAACTTTGAAGACATTATGCAAAGTAAAATAAATGAGAGACATTCAGAAATCCCAAACAACACAGTTCCACTTACACCAGCTACACAACAGTTGGATTCACAGAAATTCAAGAGCAAAGTAGCTGCGGCACTGGGGACTTTTAGAGTGATAAAAGGACATGATTCCATGATAAGTAGGTTAAGATTATAACATTACTTGTTTGGCAAAGCTCACAGAGTTGCATAGCACAAAGAACAAGCCCTAAGTAAACAATGGGTTTTAGTTAATAATAACATATTATTGCTTCATCAATTATAACAAAGTACATGTGGAAAACTTTCTGGATTTGTGTGTCAGAGAAAGCACTCAATTTTTCTACAAACTTACAACTGTTCTACAAAATATAATCTGTTAATAAGAAAATATGCTCACTATTTTCTTGCCTTATATACTTCCTTTTTTAAGGATAAAATCTTTCTAAGGCCTCTAATTTGCAATCCTCCTGTTCTGCATTCTGAGGGCTATGATTACAGGCATGCACCATCACATGTAGCTAAAGAAGTGCTACAGGGATTCTGAGAAGATTAAAAAACAAAAATTGTAGGCTAGAATAGGCTAACTTTATGTTTAAAAAACAAGATCTTGAAGGGGTATTAGAAAAAAGAAAAAAATCAAGCTGTGAAAGAATGCAAGACCTGCATGAATAGCTGCTTTCAAAGGCTGAAGTACTAGAGCCAAACCACAGACACAGGGTAGGGCAATATGAAAGACCAGCTTGAATTCCAGGCTAATGAGTCTAGATATTAACTATGGCTAATATAAGGCACTAAAGTAGCTTAGAATAAATCAATATGATGAGTAATCAGTTGTATGCAGCTCATGGTAGACCATGAAGATAGATCAGGACAGTTCAATTGCTATAAGAAAATTTAGTATAGACTGATGGAACGTAAGTGAATTGGGATTGCAATGATACAGATCCAGTCACATACTCCAATAAATATACAAAAACCAGAAAGGAAAACTTAAATGTGAATCTAACTTCTGAAGCTAGGAAAAACAGACGTAAATATTAAATTTTTTCAGAAATGTTGAGTTTCGCCTGTCTAGAAGATCTCCAAATACAAAGGTACATTAGATTGTTTGATAATGTTGAATTTGAGCACATCTGTGAATTAAAAACAGAGGTAAATAATCTGAAAGCAGACTCAAAAAAAAGTGTTTTGAAGTTCTGAAAAGATGCTATTCTTCTAGGAGAAAAGTGTTTACAGGGAGACAACAGTAGGACCAACTGACAATTAGAGATGCCAATTAGAGCCCCGACAGAGAAAGATAGCAGGAAAGAACAGGGGCACATGGTGCACACACACGGCCTGTGCATTTCAGAAGGAACAGACAGGAGAGATCATAGAAGCCGAGGAAAATATGGTGTTCTCTTGCACATGGTCATAGAGATCTTCCCCTTAATCCATGCCCCTCACCACTAGGCTTTTAAAAAAATCTTTTATTTTCCTTTATACAAATACTAGGCCTCCACAGACAATTAGTGAGAATTATATTTTACCATTTATTTACAATAAACTATTTACTATTAATGCATCATTCAGTAACAAACAAAAATGGGGAAAAAGAGGATCTATGGCTTGAATCAAAAAACATACTGTGCTAATCTCTTGGAAGGCTATTATCCACAAGACCTCAGTAAATTGCTTTCTTAAAAAAAAAAATCATGATGTCAATAGCATCAGAAATAAGAACCTAGAGCTTAATATCCTAGCAGAGAAATGACACCTGTAGGGCCAGGCAGGCAGGATAACTGACTAATAATCTGAAATTCCCACTTCCCATATATAACTACAGGGGTTTTATTCATCCAGAAAGCATCCACTCATGTATACATTGAATTACTGACTAACTACAATGTATCAGTCATTAAGACCACAGATATGAAAAAGCCACACCCATGCTACTCAAGGCACTGCTGTCATTATCTAAGACATATTGGGATACTGTAGAGAGAGTAGAAAATATCAGTTATTTAAAGATGCCTAATTTGCATATCAATCAAATAGAAGGTAGCATTTGTAAAGAAATATAAGTCTGGTACACCTTTCTCTAAGAATTCATGAAGAAACTCTTAGCATGAATAAGTAGCCTCATTGCTACTTCCACATTTCTTCTATCCATCCTTTGTAGCTTAATTAGGCTAAGTCTGAGAATCAGTCACCCTAGCCATGTCTTAAATATCAATTTCTTTTAAGAACTGGAACATAAAAAAAATTAACATTCTAGTAAAATTAAAGAGAATTCAGTATCATTTGGAATCCATGCTTCAAAAACTTTGGTAGAAGAATTGTGGTAATATGTAAAATACCAAACTGTAGAATTCAATATTTAAAATCTCTCAGGATGGAAAACCATCTGCTCATGATGACCCTTATGGAGAATTACACCAACTTTTGCACAGCAGTTTCATTTAACCAAGTCAGAAACTGTGTTTTAGATCCTGCCTCTTAGTAGTTGGCAATCAGCAATTTCAACAATCATATACTATCCAATTTTCAAAAGAAACAGTAGTTTCAGGAAACTGGATATTATAGAAAGATTCATTTTAACTTGGATGGCAATTACATGCTGTCTCACACAGAAAGCAGCCTGAAATATAAAAGACAGTAAAAATAAAAATAGACAAGAAATGCAAGTGTTAACAAGCTGAACTTTTTTAATGCTATAAATTAATTAAGCTTACCGCTAATGATAAAAATTGATATAAAACTAAAAATTGTATTTACAGGTTATCTATGTGAACAATGCCACTGTAACACACAAGTACCAATTTTATTCAGGTTACTAAGCTAATAATATAGAGAAAATAAAAATAAAGGGAATTGGAAATCCAGCAATAATATAAATAAAAATATCAATGTGCTCTAGTTAATAAATCCTATAAATAAAAATAACCTTGAGACAGCATCATAAGAAAGTCAAAGGGGTAACACATTTCTTAAAATATTTTTGCCTATTTGTTGGGGGAAATGCAATAAAAATATAACAAAGATTATAGTTAAAACCACCAATGGTTTTCATGAAAACTGGGAGAAGTTTTGACTATTTGTGAGAAAAAGATGTAACCATTTATTAAAATAAAGTATTTTTAAAAGGTTACTAAAACTCAGACATTGACATAGAAGTTATAAAGAATGAAATTTAAAATTAGACTGCTGATATGTTCAAATAATAGGAAAATTTTAAAGGCCTCATATTAACAATATATGTTATTTTCCTTAATATTTGAAAAGGGCATCATGGATTTTAAAAGATTTCAAAATTAATAAGTCAGAAAGGGGTGTTAATAAAATGTGGTGATAGAGATTACTAAACAGATCACAGCACTTCCTGTCTAAAGATTCATAAAGTTGGGGACACATCTATCTTGACTTGTTTAAATGAGGCCAAAATGGAGGCTTACATTAAGTTAGATGAAAACTGACCTTCCTGTTTACATCACCCTCTCTGAAGATTCCCTAAAGACTCCCCAAAAAAGGAAAAAGTCAGGTTTTGAATTTTTAGTAGCCTATACACCACAGTCTGTATGTAAAATACCACACCAATAAGAAGGTGTGTTGTGGGATCTTTGTACACTATGTGAAGATGGATTCTGTGATTAGTGTAATAAAAAGATGAATGGCCAATGGCTAGGGGGCACTTCTGGGCAGAAAGAAAACTCTTGGAAGAAGAAAGGTGGAGTCACCAGCCAGATGCAGAAAAAGCAGAATGGGCAGAACAGAGATGAGGTAATGAGCCTTGTGGAAGAATGTAGATTAAAATATATGGGTTAATTTAAGTAATAAGAGCTAGTTAGGAATAAGCATAAGCTAAGGCTGAACTTTTATAATTAATAAATCTGTATGTATATCATTATTTGCAGCTAGCAGTCCCAATGAGCAAGTACTGCTATAAAGCTGTCTATAGTAATGTATAATTGTAGAGAAAACTATGTAAAAAGATACAGCATACAAGAGTGAGAAACCCTGGGAGAAAATTTTAATTGTCACTTTTTTTGAGGGGGCTGGAGATCTGGCAGTCTTGCTGTGGCCTCTTGAGCTGCTAAGATGGCAGGTGTAGTCATGACATCTGCTTAGAAGAAATCCACCAAAGCCCCAGACTCTGAGAAGACAACTGCCTTTCTTTAATCTGAATGTATTACAGAAATGTTTGCGATCATAATTTCAAGTACTACATATACTGTATAGATCATTTATTTTTCATATTTCATATAGACCTGTGATAGATGTGTATATACTTTTTTAAATTAAGGAATGAATCTCACTAGGCTTTTTGATTCACAATATAGTGTTATTCTAGCACACAGTAAGAGATTTTAACTGTGAGACATACTGTCACAAGCTTCCCTAGAGTCTCTGTTCTTTTCACTCAGTAATGTGTGCTGTAGAGATTAAAAGATGAAATGCTCTTTGTTCTCATCTTTAAAGAGTTCACACTCTAGCAGGGGAGAGTATCATGTCCACAAGCAATTATGAGACTCATGAAAAACATAATAATTTCACCAATAACTAATATATAGGTTCTACACAGTGCTTCCAAAGAGCACACTGAAATGAGTTGTTGTGGAGACTTCTGGCTGTGGGCAAGTTGAATATCTACACTGTGACATGTACACAAGAGAGGGTTTTCCTAGGAAGTCTTTAGCCAGCCCAATGATAAGAATTTAAAAGGTATTAGTAATGCTGGGCAGTGGTGGCGCATACCTTTAATCCCAGCACTCAGCAGGCAGAGCCAGGGGGAAATCTGTGAGTTCGAGGTCAGCCTGGTCTACAGAGCTAGATGCAGGACTGGCACCAAAAACTACACAGAGAAACCCTGTCTCTCAAAAAAATAGATAGATAGATAGATAGATAGATAGATAGATAGATAGATAGATAGATAGATAGATAGATGATAGATAGATAAATGGTGTTACTAAATTTCATCCAGAATCTACTCTGACAGTTTCTATTTTCAGAGCCTACAAAATTTCAATTTGTTTCTGGTATTTTTATCATACATAAAATTCTTATTCTGAATCAAAAGCTGGCCAGGACACCCATCAGGTATATTGAGAACAGGACCCATGAAAATGTTTCAAGTCAATACTGATGACATCAGTCCAAAAACAGACACAATCAAGTCATCAGCACTGTGGGGAATAAAAAAGGGCAATCTATCTTAAGCCTTTTAAATATTTACTAGATCTAACACTACTAAGAAATAAGGTAGCATTAATTCAGTCTTGGGAAACAGCCCTGCTTTTTCCTCCCAATACTTATGCATTTAAAGCATCTTTAACGCATTTAGAGTTCTTCACAGAGCAGCTGACAAATCATTTCTCCAAACTGGCAAAGGGCGTTGAAACCAGAATTTAGACAGAGTCAGCAGACAGCAAAGAGAGAAGGTGGCCTCTTCCTTTTTTATATTACATAAATATACCATTAAAATATTGGTTTCTCTTTGATATATGAACTGGACTTATTAATGACTAAGGCATGTTACATTGTGTGGAGATTTTTAAATGACAGAGCTTTTGTTTTTAATCACAGACCTGTTTTTCCTCATTTTAATACACTTAGCTTTTGACAATCACAGAACATATATCCCACGTGTTTTCCGGAAGAGGGACCCCAAGATCATTTTCTATCTAATTGTTTTCAGTTTTATAAACTCAGAAACCACTTGATGATGCATTTGTATAGATTACTTTGTGGTCAATAAAATAATGTTAACATATGTTCACACTATCTGCATACTGCCACCAGGACCACAGAGTCCAACATTGAGGTACTTCCCATCTACACTTTTCTTCACAGTTTGAACACTCATGTTCTCCTTACTTGTGCTAACGCATCTGGGCACCTGAAACCCACTGGGAGGGCTTTCTGCCAGCTGTCCTCTATGCTCCTGACACAGTTTTTGTTTCTCACTGAAAGACTGCTTTCCTTTCCAGTAATCACAACTTCTGTCCAGTAATCACAACTTACCAGTAGTGAAATATTTGCCAAATCAGTCACTTCTCCTCTTATTAGTCTTAAAACTTTCTCCACAGGTATTTCCTGATACCCAAAACTGAACACTATCTGTTTATTTTTTTCTAATCATACTTTTAATGCTTCATTTAAACTAGATCAGAAAATTAAGAATTATCTGACACATATAATAGTATTTATGCTCTATCTATACCTACCCATCCATGCCAATTGTAACTTATGATCAAAGTAAACTAAATTGTTCTGTTAAGCTGAAATGGTTATCAGTGCAGAATGGAAAATCAGTGTAAGCACACAATGATTTCATTGATCACGGTTTATTTTTCAATAATAGAAACATGTGAGTTACCAAGATTATGCATTCACAAACCAAGAAATATAGTCTAGTCTGATTAAAAGTAGTCAACACCAAAGAAACTCATAGAGAACAAAAAGAAGGAAAATCACTCATTCAAAGTAAATCAACAATTTATTCAGGCATTAAGAAGTCTATTGTCAAAGGCTACAGAACTGTTCCTGTTAAGAGAATGTCCTCTATGCTCGTGACACAGTTTTTGTTTCTCACTGAAAGACTGCTTTCCTTTCCAGTAATCACAACTTCTGTCCAGTAATCATAACTTACCAGTAGTGAAATATTTGCCAAATCAGTCACTTCTCCTCTTATTAGTCTTAAAACATTCTTCACAGGTATTTCCTGATACCAAAAACTGTTAAGGGAATGATAAATTCTGCTTGATGTGCCAGATATTTGTTTCACTTGCTTGATTTAGTAGAAAGGGGCGGGGGGAGTAAAGACATGAGGTTTTTGAAAAATACTTTTATTGAGTGTGGTGGTCAAGGTTGACTTCAACTTAACTGCACAGAAAGGATCTATCTTAGGGAATTATGCCCTTGGATTGTCTGTGAGGATCTGGTCAGAGAGGATCAGGGTGAGAAGAAAACATCACCCTGCAATGAGCACCATCCAACAGGCTGGGGACCCAGGCAGTAAAAGGGGAAAAGGAAATTCCCACAGCACAGGCATTCACTCTTTCTGCTTCTTGACCACTGTGAGGCAAGCAATTCTCCTGAACCAGGACATGACTAAAACCCCTGGAATCAGGAGCCATAGTAAACACCCTCCTGCACCCCAACACACACACACACACACACACACACACACACACACACACACACACACACACTCAGAGTTGTTTTCTCTGGTGTTTTGTCCCTGTAACAAAATGTCTAACATTTTGTGAGCCAAAAATTTTTGCAACATGGAGACACATATATTGAGTATGGAGTCTAATGAATAAACAACTAAACACTAACACATAAGAAAACAAAATCAATTAACAGCTTAATTAACTAAGTGTTTCTAAAGGTACTATTGAAGACAGATTATTTTTTTAGATTGGAACCAGCTTTCAAAAATAATTATTTTCTTCCCCTTTAATAATAATTATGAGATTATACTAAAAATATATAAGAATCTAAATCAGAACACAATACTTATTGATAGCCCTCTTTAGCAGAAGTGGCTACACTAAAAGGCCTAGTTTCGTGGCTAAGTCTATATGAAAGTAGTATATTCTTTTTCTATTTCCTGGTTAGAACTTAAAAGCCAAAACTCTTTCCTGGTCTAATATCACAGGTTCCTAATCTTTATTATGTTTGGGTATAAAACCAGACAACCCTCTATAGCAGAACTCTCATAATTCTTGATACATAATATTATTATATAAGTTAGGGTTCTCTATAAAAACTGATGAACAGTACAATATGTAACAAAATTCTTTATTTAAATGTTTAAATGTACAATAGAGGATTAAAAAGCTAGCATGTTGCCTATCTTTGTGGTTACTGAAAAAATCTGTTTTGTACACCATTTTATGATGCAGGAAGATTATTATGTATTGAAGAATGCAAGGAAAGAGGCTGTAGGACACTAAGTAGAGTATTATCCTGTTTTTTTTTTAAAGGTTTGTTTGTTTTTACTTTATGTGTATGAGTGTTTTACTTGCACATATGTAAGTAAGTAAACCACATACATACCTGGTGCCAGCAGAGTCCAGATGAGGGCATCAGATCCCCAGGAGCTGAAGTTACAGACAGTTGTGAGATGCCTGTGGGTGCTAGGAACTGAGCCTGGGTCCTCCAGAACAACAGCAAGTGTTCTTAACCACTGAGCCTTTTTTCCAACCCCCTATTGCTGTGGGATGGTCTGTATGTCAAATTACTCTAATTGGTCAATAAATAAAACACTGATTGGCCAGTAGCTAGGCAGGAAGTATAGGCGGGACTAACAGAGAGGAGAAAAGAAAGAACAGGAAGGTGGAAGGAGACACTGCCAACCGCCGCCATGACAAGCAGCATGTGAAGATGCCAGCAAGCCACGAGCCACATGGCAAGGTATAGATTTATGGAAATGGATTAATTTAAGCTATAAGAACAGTTAGCAAGAAGCCTGCCATGACCATACAGTTTGTAAGCAATATAAGTCTCTGTGTTTACTTGGTTGGGTCTGAGCGGCTGTGGGACTGGTGGGTGACAAAGATTTGTTCTGACTGTGGGCAAGGCAGGAAAACTCTAGCTACACCCTATAGTCCTATTTTAAAAAAAATCAAACCAAATACAAAAAAAAGGCTTGAAAACATATGTACCAAAATGTAAACATAATTATTTATGAGGTCATGAGATTGCTGATGCTTCTAATTTTGTCCAAATTGTTTCTATGCATTTCCTATTTTAAAATTTTTAGTATATGTATTTATATATTTGGGGGTTGTGTGTGTGCCACAGTGCACACATGGAGGTCAGAGGACATCTGGCAGGAGTTGTTTTTTTTCCTTCCTTGTGGGTTCCAGTAACCTAACTCAGGTTGTCAGGCTTGGCACTGAGCTTGGCACAGGCTTTACACACTGAGCCATCTTGCTGGCCCTATATTCATTTTCTAATACAAATGCATTGTTTCTATTTCAAATAGGCCTATGTTCATTAAGTAATAATATTCAGTAGGAATTGCATAAAAAATATAGAAAGTTCCTATACAGAATTATAAAACCTTAAAAATAAAATGTGGGAATAATGTGCCTCTCTTATGTAAGATAAGTGAGGTTTCTGCTGCTGTGGTTCACTTTGCATGGTGTGGTAGGTTTACACTCACAGCTACTCACCAGCTCCAATCACTGCTTTGAGAATAAATTTATCATCACTGTAGTTTCCATATTCACGTCTCTTTTTCTGGTAAATTCATAAAAGAATGAAATCATCATTGTTTTTCTTTTCTCCTTTTCAACCTTTTTACTAGTAAAGAATTGTTCTTATCAATAGAAAGGATGAGCTTAACAATACCTGGGCTGAAATGACTCCACCTAAGATTACTTTGCCTTCAAAAGAAAGCATGAAGACAGAAACTGGAAGGCAAAAGCTAAGAAAGAACTGTACAGAGGGCTAGGGGAGGTGAGGGATGGGATACTTGGTGTTCTCTTTAGTTAGAACAGAAAGACAATCCCAAGGTAAACAGCCTCTGATCACTGGGAGAGTTTGGCTCTTACCCACTGAACATAGGCAAAAGAGCCATTGCCAGGAAAAAAAATAAGTTAATGACATTAACCACACAACTTCCTAATTCAAACTCTCTGACAAAATCTATTTTATAAAAAAGATTTCTTTTCATTGTGTGTCTCTGTACATGTACATATGTGCTGGTACCCAAAGAAAACAGAACAGGGCATAAGATCCCCTGGAGCTGTAGGTACAAGCAGCTGGTTACAAGCTGCTCCACATGGGTGCCAGGAACCAAGGGTCCTTTTTAAGAGACCCAAGCACTCTTAAGCCCTGAGCTATCTCTACAGATGTAGGAGCCCACTTTTCAAGCATAATCCTTTTTAATGTAATGCATCAGCATTAATACTCTTTATTTTTAAAGAACGTATCTAGACTTGCCTAGCATACAAAAGATCCTGGTTTCACAACATGAGACTGTGTTTCCTAGAAATGACAGGGAAGCCACACTAATGATACGTCAATAATATGGCTGTCTAAACAATACCTGAACAATGACAACACCAATAGACATGATGCAGAAGGGGGAAATCTCACAGAGTCACTCCCTAAACAAAGAACTAGAGGCAACAAATGGCTGCTGAGGGAAAGACAATTAGTTTCTCCCAGGGGTGAGCCCCCAACTGGTTATCCACAACCAAGCTGACCAATCCTGACATCATAGACACCCAAGCCATACTAAATGAACTCAGTAGGTTTTGTTTATATATTTATTCATGTATATATGTACATCTGTAACAACATTAAAGAAAATAAAGGTGATCAATTTGAGAGGGAGTGGAAAGGAACATAAAAGAGGCTGGAGGGAGGAGAGGTAAGTAATATAACTATATTTTCACCTAAAATCTTTAAATAAATTTAAAATTTAAATAAAATTTAAAAATCCTAGCCTCAATTCTCCATTTTGAACTTCTTTAGCTATAGTTGGTGAGGAATGAGTAAGAAAATCAGAGCATATAAGAGGGTAAAAGAGAAAAATGGGAGGAAAGAAAACAGGAAGATGAAGGGACTAAACAGGAAGGGGTGGGAGAACAAAGAAAAATAGTGCTTAGATGTATTGATGGATAAGAGAAAAGATTTATATGCATAAAATGTGTTTATTTATAATATATAAATAAGACATAAAGAAAAATTATAGTATGTCACCAAACTTTAAATCTGATTATTTATATAAAAAATACCACATTTCCCTCTTTCTCTTTTAAAAAAGTTAAAAATAGTCATATGAATAGAGGGAAACTAAAACTTCATACTGACTCATTTACTTAAATTGTTCACTTTAGTGCAAAACTACACCAAGAACAACAATCAGCCGCACACAATCTTCCCTCAGAGTGCTTTAGAACCTGAAATAAAATAAATAATTAAAATAAATAAAAGCATAGAAAATAATTTCAATAGAATACATAGAATATATAGAACATTAAGCATCAAAAAGTATAACAAGACCAAAGTTTTCTCCTTCCCCATTAACTGGTAAGTTTCTTTATAAAATCTATTCCCAAACACATTCAAATGAAATTCAAATGACAAAACACAAATCTTCCTGCTTACATGAAAATCCTTTTCAAATAGATGAGTGGTTTTACAGGGGAAAAAATGTGTGCAGTGTGGTCCCAAAATCTTGATTTTGAAGGACTACATAACAGCACACCATCCTTGACTGACTGTAAATTGTCAAGGATTATGACAGTATATATGAAAACCCACAGGAGAAGACCAAATGTTCAAACTATTTGCTGAGGAAATAGCACTTAAAAAGACATTATTAGATGAATTCTTATAGAAAAATTAGATTTAAGTAATGGGCTACTTGAGACTCATTTAAAAAGTCAGAAAATAGCCGGGCGTTGGTGGCGCACGCCTTTAATCCCAGCACTCGGGAGGCAGAGGCAGGCGGATCTCTGTGAGTTCGAGGCCAGCCTGGGCTACCAAGTGAGTTCCAGGAAAAGGCGCAAAGCTACACAGAGAAACCCTGTCTCGAAAAACCAAAAAAAAAAAAAAAAAGTCAGAAAATAATTCAGGCCAGAGGTAGATTTTTTTCCTTAGCTTAAATGGTATCATTGTTACTGTTTTTTGAAACATTAAAATTTTTGGGTATTTAAAAACCAACAAATTTTAAATATTACTAACTTTCCAAAACAGACATATGGAAACCTACTACCATAGAAGCTTCCTAAACTAAACTATAAATGCACAAACATAAAAAATTAAAATGGAGTTATCCTGTAACAGGGCAATAATGCACCTAACTATACACCACAAGATAACAAATAAAAATCCAGGGCCAGAGATGGGTTACATCTTTTGGAGTTGTTGGTATTTGAGGTCCCATAGACAACCCCCCCCCCATTGCCATCCAAAGAATACAGGCTATTGCCATTGCTTTGATTATCTCCCAGGACTTGACAGTAAGACCTTATTGTTGAAGTTAACACATATAACACATACTAGAGCCATAGATCAGGGTAAAAGCAAAATGATACAGATTTTCATCCCTTCTGGCTAGTTTTCACAATACTTAAAGGTATTGCATATGCAACCAGGTATTACAAATGTAACCAGATAGATAAATAATTATCAGTCATTCAGAGCTGTGAACACTGTAAGTTACAAAAATGACTGTCCCAGGAAGATGGGCCAACTGGTGTAATAGTGACAAGAAAACTATTGGAATAACCAATCATTTTCTGATTGTATTTAAGTCCTGCTCCACAAGATGAAAACCAAAACTGGTACTACTACAAGGTCAGTAGCCTGTGGCTAGACATGTTACAAGAGAATTAGGGTAGAACCTACTACTATTATTCTACTAAGTAGACAAAGCAGTTATCTCTTCTTAATGACATCTATTATATCCAGATTAGTGCAATCCTCACTTGAGAAGCTCCTATTGAAGTAGATGGTGAGAGATTCACAAATGGTCAAGACACATAGAACAAGAGACTTCAGATTTCACAGCCCTAAAGGGACATCTATATCATAAGCTTGTGACCAAGGCTCAGGATCATTGGGAAGAGTGAGCAGATAGAGTCGAAGAGCCAGAAGTGGTAGATGACTAAAAGGAAACACTGTCTTCTGAGCACAGCAGGGCAGCTGCACATATGAACTCATGGTGATTGTGACAGCATGCACAAAAACCCACCCAAGACCAAGAAAGGCCAAATGCCAGCCCAGAGAAAGGAGTAACACACATAACCCCACCTCTAGCCGTAAAGCTATTGGCAACTTTTAGCTGCTAGGAGAGGAAAAAACAGTTTTCTCTGTGTAGGCTGTGGAAAGTTGACTACACTCTGGTGGAAGACCACACACTCAAGCACAAATTGGACTTGAAAGGTTAAAAAGGAAAGAAAAAAAAATGGAAACAAAGTTGGATGGGTAGGGAAGGTAGTTTGGATCTAGAAGGAGTTGGCGGAGGAAAGAAGAATATGATCAAAATATGCACAAAACTCTCTGAGAACTAATAAGTTTATAAAAAAGACTCACAAACAATGATTGCCTATCAGAGTAATTTACCCAGCATGGTAAGACTGCACCAAACTGAACTCCATTTGTTAAGCTACCTTTTCTCCCCTGCTCTCATTCAAGCATTCATATAAGCACAGTGCCTCAATACCGGCTTGATGTCAGGCACTGTACTTACTAGACACTGTTAATACTTAGGGGTGTGTGAATAAACAAGAAGGAAGTTATCAGTAAGATAGCAAGTTCAAGTTCACAAACGTCTAAAACCTTTATTTACCCAAAAAGCTCAATTTGAACTATATTATTTATTATCATCTTAATTCTAATATCTAGAAGCAATAAAATTTCACTAATCTCAGATTCAGTTTTTCTTACACCTATAAAATTTGTATATAAGTTATAAGAAATTATGAAAACTTGCTCAAAAGATCTAGACACTCCAGTAACTTGAAAGGAATTGCTTTTCACTATACATAGTCACCCTATAAAAGTGAGATTAGCACAACTTTTAAAAATAGGTTTGACAGAAAGAATATAGCAAACCCTGAGTGTTCAAGGTCTCATTTTTTTTTTAAGTCTGAAGGTCTAGACATTCAACAATAAGAAGTTTCCCTGAGGCACAAGCTAAAATGCACTCAGTAGAAGGCTGGAGTATGGTAAGCCTGCCCCTGACCTGGGCAAGAGCCCCTCCAGTTCCATCTCTTCATTTTAGTATACATTGTTATCCTTCACTTTATTCTCATTTTATAAAGGACATCCAGAAGTACCACATTCCCTTAAGCCAAGGGTATCCAACCAGCAGCTCACAGCTATATGCAGCCAACTATAGCTATAAATGAAACACAAAATCTTAACTGAACTAAAACATCATGGGACTTTCTGAGATTTTGATTTTGTTGTATGTGGTGGTTGGAGTGAAGAGAATGGCTCCCATAGGTTTATATGCTCAATTCCCAGTTGGTAGACTATTTAAGAAGGACTAGAAGGTGTGGTCTTTTTTGAGAAAGTGTGTCACTAAAGCATGATCCTAATTAGTCTTAACAATAAAACCCCAGAGTCAGATATCGAGGGTGAAAGCTAAAGAGCAGAGCAGAAGCCACAAGAGACTACTTATCACTATGAAATCTCAGACAGAATGAGGGGCGAGATCCTGTCTTCACCCACCTTATATTTTGTCTCCACCTCTCTAGTGCTGGGATTAAAGGCATGTACTGCCACGGCCTGGCACTGTTTCTCTTTAGAGTGGTTCAATCATATGTAGCCCAGGGTGGCCTTGAACTCCTAATCTTCCTGCTTCCTCCTCCAAAGTACTGGGATTAAAGGTGTGTGCCACCACTGCCTGGCCTCTATGGTTAACTAGCAGCTAGTTACACCCTCTGAACTGCTTTATTTGTCAGAACACAAACAAAATAGCGCACAACATGTCACTGAGGGTGAGCTTTGAGGTTTCAAAAGCCCACACCAGGCCCAGTGTGTCTCTGTCTCTGTCCCTCCCACCTTCCCCCACCTCTTCCCCCACCCCTTTTCTCTCCCATCTCCAACTTGTGGATCAGATGTGAACTCTCAGCTGCTGCTCCAGCACCATGCCTACATACCTGCTGTCATACTCCTGGTCCCAATGTTTATGGACTAACCCTCTGAAACTGTAAGCAAGACTCCAATTAAGAGCTTCATTCTATATAAGCTGGCTTAATCATGTTGACTCTTCACAGCACTAAAACATTAAGACATTTTGTTTTACTTTGTAACTCAACAACAAGGCTCTCAGGCATGAACTTCATAGATGACAGTGTCACATTATAATACCATACAAAATAAATATATGTATGCTTTTAGTAATAGTATGCATGAATGTTTCCATTTTACTTCCATATCCAGCTTCCTTGAATTGGAACTATCAGGTGATCATGTGATCATGGTCACTTGGCAAGTGAATTGCAGGGATTATCAATAACATTATATAGCCATTGCAAACAACAGGTGTTTAATGTCATTTAGGAGATAATTAAGTATTTTATTTGTTTATTAAGGTTATTTCCACACCATGCCTATGCATCATCCACCATACTTTACAATCAACCCTCTGTTTCCTACTGCATCTTCAGCTGAGATGCAGAAGGCCCACACCTCATTTTTCCCATCAATTCAGTTTCATAATAAAAGTAAATAGAGTTCCTTATCTATCATTATTTTTGAGTCCTAGTACCGATTCTATATAAGAGAACACTCAAGAGAAAAAATATGCATGAAGAAAAATTGTTGAAGGTGACTAGACGGGTGATGACTTTTGTGCTGATACAAGTAGGTCCTCTGCTTAATTTGTGGGAAATTTGCACACGTTTTTGAAGACTATAATTTGAAAAGTCATTATATGCAAAAACTTCATGGCAAATTCTATGTATACAAAGAATTGTGTTATAGGGGCAAAATAAAAAAAATTCTCTTCTCAACAAAATAATTTTGTTAAAATTACAACTCAGATGGATCCTATTGTAAAAAGTTATATAGCATACATGCTTTTTTCCCTGAAAAAAAAAGCAGGGAAGATATTCATAAAATCAGTTTCTCTCACCAAACTAGAGCCATGAATAAAATAAACTGGAAAAAATTTTGGAGAACAGAAGCACTAATTAAACATGTACTTTGGCAATGGAGGCCAGCACGGATGATAAAACCATAGCCCAGCTGCCACTGTTGTTAGATGTTAGATGCTATCTCTAAGGTGTTGATGATGAATACATTGTAAATGAATAAATGATGTCTCAATACCATTAAGGACAAAACTCAAACATAATGTTTATATGAAGCAGTAAAACATACATTCAAGTAAAGGCCAAATGTTTAAAGGCCTTTATGACTTGAAACATATTAACAAGTCATTTATTATATCAAAACAAAATTTGTGGCTGAATCTGATGATGAAAACAGACTAACAGACTTAAGATTTGCTGGATTTAATCACGTGTTTGAGTTAAGTATGTGCCTTCAAAGTGAAAACTAACTTATCAATACACTGTTTCAAATGATAACAGTGCTCTAAACCATGGGTGTTCCAGGGAAACACAAACTAATGCAAACAGTTTTATGCATTTCAACATATTGGCTAAATAGTTTTTTTAAAATGTACCCTTGCTTTTCAATTTGACAGGAGATTTGAAAAGAGGTTTCATGATTTTTAGGAAATTAATCCATATTTTGGTATATGTTTGACTCTACTTTCAGTGAACACAAATGTGTCACTTGCACATTTTCTTTTCTTTTTTTATATTTATCATGTGTTGCACACATGTTATGGCACTCTTGTAGAGGTCAGAGGATCACTTAAAAGAATCAGATCTCAGTTCTTTCCTTCTACTGTGTGGGTTCCAGGAATTAAACTCAGGTCTTAAGGCCTGTTAGCAAAACAGTTTTACCAGCCCATCTTACACATTTAAATGCTGTATTGATAAGCTGGTTATTACCTTCAAGATGTATGTTTACCTCATTTAAACAAGTGGTTAATCTTAACGTATTTATTTCTTATTATTGTGGGAAATGAGCATATCTTAGTGCTCATGTGGAAATCAGAAGACAACTTTGTAGAGTTGAATCCTGAGACTTTTGCTAGCCCCCAATTTCCAAATGCAATGAATGAAACTACAATCTTCAACAGCAACAAGAACAACAACAAAAGAACATGTCTCTTTCCTAGACGTTTACAGGTCCTATCCTCGAGAGACAAATCTCTCTCTGTGGCAGGTATCATGAAAATTATACACAGACCTCTTTTTCCCTCTCATCAGCTTTTGATAGTGTTTGTATGTTTAACATGTGACCTAAGACAATTCTTCATTTAATTTGGCCAAAGAAGCCAAATTGGACTACCTGCTTTTCACCATGCTGTTTTCTGTTCTTAAATTGCTGAGAACAAGTAACAGCTTCTGGTGTTTGTATCCCTCACCTGTAACAAGGCAACCAGTCCATAACAAAGACCAAAGTATTTACTAATGATGATTATGATGATGGGCTTACTTCAGAAGTGGTTGCACTATTTTAAGTGTTTTGCATATATCATTTAATTTGGATAGCTCAGTGGGGTGCTATTAATAATCTCATTATGCTTATGAGAAAACTGGGAATCAGATCAATTTCTTCCTCTGAATAAATGAATGGCATGAGCAGATGGTCTTTGGATTCCCACCAAGTTGAAGGTGTTTAAACTCCAGTCATTGCAGTCACTTTGGGAAATGTATTTGCCTGTTGTGAGTTTGGTTTGCTTCTCTGTAAAGAGGAGGCAGTACTTAGCTCAAGGTGTCCCTGTGATCATTGGGAAACATCTACATACCATGTGACAGGGGCCCTTCCGAGAAGGCAAGTCTTTCCCCCACCTATCCTCACCTCTTTCTCTTAACCACACAACAGGCTCAAGTGCAAATATACTAGAAACACTTTTTGCTTCACCCCCTACAGCTCTTAACCCTTAGTTTGTTAGACTCACCTGGGCAATGGTGCACACACTATTTTAAGAAACCAGGCAGGCCCTTTGTGCTCTCTCTGGGTGACTGTGGTAAACAACACTCCAGGAGCACTGTTTTCTAGCTCTTTTCTTCCTAATCACTTCCATCCAGGAGGGGAGCATGGACTGCTTAACTGTGAATCTGCTTTCATCCTATCTCCTTCATTTCTCTGACTTCCCCACTGGCAAAGAGAAAGCTGTTTAAGGGCAGGCAAGAACAGATAATTTCTACATGGTAAAACTGCACTCAATAGGTTCTAGAAAGATATACATCAGCTACTAGGTTATATGTCTTTCTTTTTCATGTGCCCCTCCTCCAATTAACTAGAATTCCTGCTGCAGGAAGTGTGAGACCAAGTAACACCAATGGTAAAAGACAGAGTGAAAACACAAAAGTCACAGTTTTCACTCATCTTGTCCACACCACTAAAGTTCCAGAGTAATGCAAGACTGGCAAGAAACTAATGGGGAGCATGGTCAGTCCTATAAAGAAACACTACTGCTTTACATCAGTCTCCTAGACAGTGACCACACTAGCTTCCACTAGGGCAATAAGCAAGAAACAATTATGTTAGCATTATGCTAATATTGACCTAGTCATTAACCCTTCAAGGTTCAAAAGAATTCATTGCCTTTCACTTTGAAATTAAAAGTATTTACAATAAATCTTTTGGAAGCCCAAACTTTCCATGAGGATTCTAACAGAGAATTTAAATTTGAGACAGTACAATGTGTAGTTTTCATTCCAATTTTAGTATGTGTGCTGCCAAAGCAAGCACATATTGTAGTTTTCAAATTACTAATTTGGTAAATATTAACTACTGTAAAACTTACTTTTGAGAATGTAAAAACAAGTTAAAGTTCACCCTAGATTTCTAAGTGTTCTTGTTACCCAAGCTTTACTACCTAGGAGGCTGTTGGTAAGAAAATATTAGAAACTGGTACTTCTGACATTTTCTAGTGTACATCTTTAACCTACTATTAATAATTCCAAGTAAAATAAACACAAATAAAACAGCCAATTTTTTGCTCAAAGATTTTTCTTTTGACATCTATGAGAAATAAACACAAATTAATTGACAGTGTTTTTGAACTCCAACTCTGAGCTGGATCATAAAACTAAGCAAGACATTAATTGATATTTACTTGTACCTTATACAATGTGGAAAACAACCAGGAAAAGCTAGAGAACACTGCAACCAAGGAATAGGGCAAAAATCTTAAGGCAAAACCATAATTCTCTTTAGTGAAAATCCAACAGTAGAAATAGAGTTGCCAGCTGAGATACAGAATGACTGAAAATAGGAGCCTTGTGAGAACAGTGTGGAAGTAAGGAATATTCTGTAGACAAAAGTTGAGACAGTACAGTGGGCAACACCCCCATAGGTATGTGCCACTAAAGCTGTGCTGACACAAGTAACACATCAGTGTTGTCTCTCCCTACTCTACACCATCTTCATCAACAAAACATGTAGGCTACTTCCAAAGGTCACTGAACAAACAGGAAATGTTTTCTGGTGTAAAAAATATAAAACTGTGACTGCTTACAAATATTATAACACTGGAGTACAGAGCAGTGGTAAGCCACTTGCCTGGTATGCATGAGTTTTATCCCCAGCATTACAAAAAGTACAGAATTTAATATACATAACTATTAATTCAGTTATTTGGTCCATGACTGTACCATAATCTCTATGAAGATGCAATCTAGCACAGGACCTTGTCTTCTTACATCCAGTGCCCTACCCCAGTACTGAACCAGGGAACACAGACAGGTAATGACTAGTAGCTGAGTGAAGAAAAAGTGAACCAAGTCATAATAAGAGGCAGAAAACAAGCGAATGAACAGAGACAGGTCAAAGGGAAGACTGGGCCAAGAAAGTAAGAAAACTCTAAGGTTGGACAGTCCTAAAATCTCATTAAAATGCTTAAATTCAATAAATACTTTTATAGAAAAATGTAACTTATGAAAAGCAATGATGCCAGGCCCATGTTTTAGGAAAATGGGGAAAATATGTAATATATCATTTACAATACAATGTATCTTAACACATCAATTATTTTTCTTTTGATTATTCTTTGAAAATGAAAAAAATCTGTCTTTATATACATTTCAATTATTTAAGCCACTCATAAACTACAAGAAAAAAGCAATTTTGGTTAATTAAATACTATTCATCCACATTTATTCAAGTACCAGGATTTTTTTCCTAAACCATCTTTAAAAATATGATTTTGTAGAAATGAAAGATACCAAAAGCACACAATTCAGATCAAATGAGGATGGGGAATGTTATCCAGTATAAATTTTGTCCACTTTTTCATCCAGATATTTTTTCCAACAATGACACTTTATCTTGTTTATAAGATAGTTTCAACTACATATTTTATAATATACTTCATTTGCTAACTTTTCCAGAAAAATTAATTTTAGACATGCAAGAAATCATAAATTTATGTAATTAATGAAAAATTACTTATTCCACAGTGTCTTCAATAGAGCCTTCACATTTTAAAGTATGCATGAACCAACATACTATGCAGTGATTCCGTTAAGAAAAAAAGAGGAAAGAAATGTTTTTAACAAACTGGAATTTCTTGCATTGATTTTCTTTTCTTCTTACAAGTGGTCACTGAGCACAAATTCCATACATGTTAGACATTAGACACTATAAAAATGTCCACATTAAACAAAATTATCACATTGCTGTAAAATTCTAGCCCCACTTAAGATTCCTACTGGTCAGTGATTTCATTACTTTATCACGCATGTGAAACACTATCTTTAAGCTGAATGTTGCTGCAAGGTGGCTACACAAACACTGTTTGCTTAAAGACAGTATTATCTGGAGATAGGAGTCTCTTTGCCAAAGTAATGTAAATCATTTCCCAGAATATCTCACAGAACAGCCCAGACTCCTGACAAATCCCCTCTAACAGTGAGAAAGCAAGTACCCTTTCAAGAAAAACTACCGAGTAATTAATATACTGAAAATGTATAAACGCAGTTTTTAAAGACAAGATCACAGCCATGTAAATACCTTGATTTCTGTGAGTAAGCTTTTTAAACTTCTCACTCATCAAGTTTTCTAGGTTAGTTACTATCAAGAAAGAAAGGAAGGGAGGAAGGGAGGAAGGGAGAAAGAAAGAAAGAAAGGAAGGAAGGAAGGAAGGAAGGAAGGAAGGAAGGAAGGAAGGAAGGAAGGAAGGAAGGAAGGAAGGAAGAAACAAAGAAAGAAACAAAGAAAGGAACAAAGAAAGAAACAAAGAAAGAAAGAGAGGGGGAGGGAGGGAGGGAGAAAGAAAGAAAAAAAGTGTTTTTGTAACTTATTATACAACGTTGTATTAGTCTGCCAGAGATATTTCAAAATATTTTGTATGTGTGTATACGTACCCACCCTAAGGCTTTACTCAATTTATGCTTTTTATACTCCTCATTATATTATCATTTTAATACACAGGTGAATACAAAATGGCCTTGTGAAACTGCAATCTCAGATACTATTTATTAGTAATAATAAAGCTTTCAATTATAAAATTTTTCATATTTTATAAGAAACATCTACTAAATACATGATCATTTTAATGAAATGCTGATCAATTTCAAATTTTTCATGAACTTAGCAGGTAGACGATGCAATTTCTGAAAGTGTAGCAGTTGCAAACATCAGAGAATATTACTAATATTAGACTTTTAAAACCATCAGTTTTCTTAGCAAAATAATGAGTGTGACTAATGCAGCACAATATGATGTGACAAAGCTCTTCAGGAACATTCAGGCACGTTACTACCACTGCCAGGCAAGATGCACTAGTGCCCTCCTTCACAAGAGGGTACCATGAGCATGGACTGGAGGCATAACACAGAAAGAAAACGAATTGGGGGTCTCCAGCAGTTGCCCAGGTGATAAGAGCGCTCCAAACTGAAAACCCGTGGTCGCTAAGCAGCAGCAGACATGAAGAGATTCCAGGCAGCCTCACAGCACCTGCAATAAGTTCTGATTGGTGGAATCACAGCACACCCTGGTGACAAAAACAAGCTACCTCGGCTGGCCTGATGGAAGTCTCTGAAGCGCCACTAAATATAAAGCAGAGCAAGCTGCAAAGTCTTCAGTCTTCCTAAGAAGAACCAAGACAGTAAATAGGAAAACAACCAAGACAGTGAATAGGAAAACAACCAAGACAGTGAATAGGAAAACAGACAAGTGTGTGATGCAAATGCAGTGGTTCTTAAAACAGACAGCTGTTACTTCCCAGCAGCACAGCCTTGGTGAAGTTTTTAGATTGTTTCTAATTCAATTTCACATTAAGAAAACAAGCCCTCACTTTGTAAAATACCTGTAAACATCAAAGACAATACCTGAAACATGCTTGGTACATGGATAAATAGGAAATTAATTATCTAGTGTACTGGGAGTGGGAGAATGCTCTATTTCTCTGTCCTACACAACTCAATAGATATAAAATTTCACTATCACTGGGAATCATCACTGAAATCACACAGTCTTGTACTTAACCTAAAAAAAAAAAATACCCACCCTACACACAACACATCCAAACAATAACTAAACTAAGGAAATTTTCTCATCCTCCTTGTGTGCTAGAAAGCAGAAAGGCCAGATGTCCATCCAAGTAAAGCATGTTAAAGTTTCTTTGTTTCTCCAACCTAGAATGGAAGGTGAATGACAGGTAAGAACAGGAGCTCACTAGCTACCTACCTATCCTGCCCAAGACTATTGATGACTGATGAGAAAATAAAGAGCTTTCTATGGCTGCATATTACCATACCATGCCCAGGCCTGAAATGAAAGAAAAGCCAGGCAGCTCTCCATCCAAGGTTTGTTTACAAGTCATCTATCAGCAACCAGATCGAGGTGCATACTGTATTACCACCCTTTGTAGCAAAAAAGCAGACATTTTATACCAATGGTCAAAAGATGAATGAATATTGAAAATAAAAGAAGTATCATCAAGGTATATTAGCAACTATAGTTCAGGGCCTCAGCACTGCAGAAAAATGGATCTGCTTCTTTCCAGCTGAACTGAATTATCTAGATCAAATTCTATGCTAAGTCAAAAGAAAAACATTTTTGGATCTTTTTTACTACTATATTTTCACTCATTTACTTACACAACTAATAAAAGAAAATGCCTACTTAAATTTAAAAATTTTGTCTTTAATAGATATTAAAATATAAATAGTAATTTTTCTTTGCAAACAAAAAATACACATTCAAGACACAGCATGCTACTCTATTACAAAAAGCTTTCCTTCCATTTTGTAGATTTGATTTTATTTATGATAGAATATCAGAATACTACAGCCTTAGACTTTACAACAGTATTAACTTGGTGACAATTTATCAATAGGGCAGAGATACAAAGTAATAATTGACATACCACCTTGTACCATCCTAAGATTTTTCATTTCTATATAAAATATGTAAGTATGGATAAATATTCTATTCAAATCTACTAATAGTCTAAACACTAACATTCTGTATTTACCATGGATGATTTTGTAGAATCACTGAGAATATCAGATATTTTCTTTCTTGTTTGATTTTAGTGGTAAAATATTTTTTCTTAAGAGAAATAAAGGAAATTTCTTATTTATTTTCAAAAGTAGACTATTCATATTAACTTCTGAAAATTAAAGAGTATCATTTTTCAATCTGTACTTGGTAATAATGATAAATAAATATAAAATGTAAGTATTTGCACAAATATATAATGTATATTTAAGAGCTCTAATACATATATACATTATGAAACAATGACTATCAAGCTGGTTAGCATATCCACATTGTGCACTAACTTTTGTGTGTAGACACATAGTGAAAAGACATGATAGAGTCTCTTGGGTTGGAGATACAGCTTCCCTAGCACACAGAGACACAGAGGTCTTGATTTTGATCCTCAGCACTACCCATTCTCTCTGCAAATTTTCAGTGCATAATACATTTTCATCTACAGTTGCCACATTAGTTAGATAACAAAATACTTAACTAAACAATTTCAAAAAAAAAAAAAGAAGAAGGATTTATTTGGGCTCATGGTAGGAAGATATGGTGGAGAAGAGCATTCACATCATGGCAGTCAAAGAAGAGAGAAAGGAGGACCCAGGAAGGGGCCAGTGACCCACTTTTTCCAATGACAGCACATCATACCCTCTACATTTTACTTCTCAATAATGTGCCATACTACTAATTCATCAGGGGATAAATCTACTGATTAGGTCAGAGTCCTTATGACATAATCATCTTGGAGAATGTCATCAAAGACACATCTAGATGTGTGTTTTACCAACCCCTTGCATCCAGTCAGGTTGAAAAATGAAGATTATCATAGTTACTACACTGTAGCATGATAATTACATCTCCAAATGTATTCTTTTTAAAATTTTAAACCCATTTTGCTTCTCTTTGTGATTTGATGACTTTCTATATGGGGTGTTTTGACTCCTTTATCATTTATGTAATGACCATAGACTTTATAGTTTCTACTTCCCAAGAGGTTTACAAAAATCGCTGCTCATAGTAATCAATTTAAAAAATAATAATTTAACTTTGATTATATATAAAAGCATTACAGTTTTACAAACAAGATTGGGCCTGCTCTATGTTGTATGGAATAGCAGTTTTTAAACTAACAAAGAATGATTTTATTTTATAAAGCAGCAGTTTTGACCAGTTATCCCACTAGGAGTATAAGTGCCAAGAAAGAATGACTCTGCACATCTTGTTTATGCAAGTGAGTAACCACCATCTGCCAGCACACCGCCAGCACAAACTGATCATTTATTTATGCCAACAAATAATGACACTGGAAAATACACCAAATCACGTAAAAAACAGATGGGTGTGCCTATCAATCATACCAGATGGAATGCCCTCACCTGGAACTATAAAAGGAGTAGGCTAAAACCAAATGTTATGTGACACTACTCCTAGGGGGAGACTGTCTTAGTTAGGTTTCTGTTCCTGTGATAATATACCATCACCAAGCAACTCAGAGAAGGATGGGTTTATTTAGTTTGCACCTTAGAGGGATAACAGTCCATCATGGTGGGGACACATGGCAGCAAGCACCAGCCATGGCGACAGAAACAGTTGAGAGCTCACATCTCACACTGTAATCAGGAAGCAAAGAGAACAAACTCAAAATGGCACCTCTTTAAACTCTCAAAACCCACTCCTATGACATACTTCCTCCATCAAAGCCACACCTCTATGTCTGACCAAACAGGGCCACCAACTGGGAACAAAGTATTCAAATGCCCAAGAATGTGGGTGACATCTCATTCAGATGTGAATTTGTTTACTTATTCCAGATAGAGAATCAATGTCAGACCAGAGTACAGATACCACAAATGTCCAAATTGACGGGCCAATGAATTTTACTGGAGTTACTTATAGAAACACAGGTAAAGAGTTAATTATAGGGCAGAAACAATACAAACACAACTATATAACTAAAACTCACCCCAGCATGGGTGACAGCTTACAAAACTGAAAACTTAGAGTACAACCTGTAGACAGCTAAATAGATTAGAGAATGTTCTTTCCAGGTAGCTCAGTTGGTCTGAGCCTATACCAGGAATTTCAGCTGGTTCCTGTTTCTTCCAAGCACCACAGCTTGTCTGAAAGTGTATCTCAGCAGTACTTACTGCTTATAAATGCTTGGAGAAAGGGGTTGGGGGGGGGGGGAACCTAGTGAATCTGGTCAGTTTCAGGGGCTTCCTGAGCCTTTGAGTTGTTTACTAATTGTCTTAATGAGCTTCCTTGTAAGATGGAATATTTCACCTCTTAGAGTATCCTCCTGTTTCACTTCCCTTTTAATATCCTTTGTATATTACTGTGTGAAATGCTAATGTATCATCTGATAATTAATTTTATTAGTAATTAATACTGGGAAAAAAAAACCTGTGTTTGCCAACAGCAGCTATCAAGGGAAATCAGGACTATCTGATTTATAACCAAATTACAACTAAATCACAACCAAAGGAAGTAATGTAGTTTGTGAATTTATTTGTTCTTCGATAAATTGTGACACTGCAGAAAAACAGAGGTGTCCATCTATGTTTCTGACAAAACATACACAAAACATCTACCCCTGCCATTTTTGATGTCACAATTTACATATTTTACAAATATTTTATGTTGCTTACTCATTAACAATTTGCTGTAGTGACAGTTATTTGAAAATGTGTACCTCTTAACTTTTATGCTAAACCAGTAAGTGATTTATATACCAACATTACAGCATTAGAACACTCTAAATTGGACTGCATATTGGTGAGCCTTATGCATCTATATGTTTTCATCTTATGAATTGGCATCCATTCATTTCATCTGGAAGACTTCCCATTAGCAATTCTTTTAAGGATCTAATGTTTCTTTGATTGAGAAATTCATCATCTTCCCATCACTTTTGAGTGACATCTGTTCTGGGTATTCCTGGTAGGTACTATTTTTCTCTCAGCACTCTAATAAACCATCACACTCTTATTCTACAAGTTTTCTGCTGAAAAACATAAACCGAGAGCCTTCTATGTCTCCTGTATCTTGAGGGTTAAAAAGATCTCTTTAATTTTTTAAATTCAATTTTTAATAATTTTGTTGTAATACATCTTGGTTACATCTTTGGGTAGGATCAAACTGAAGATCTTTAACTTTTATGGATCTTATGCCCAATACCTATCCTTGATTTGGAAATTTGTCAACCATTATTCCTTTAAATAAGCTTTTTTAGAGGAATGACACCTTACTTCCCTAAAACTCTCATGATGTAAAGAACAGTTCTCCTGATGTTATAACCAATGTCCTATAGGCATCTGCCATTCCTATTCTTTTTTCTCTTCTGAATAGACATTTTCTTGTGAATTCTCTTCAGAAACTGTTCAGTTTGATCAAATCTGGTACTGATAATCTCTAGGCATTTTGTTCGTTTGACATTGTACTCTTCAGCCCCAGTATTTCTGTTAGGCTCTTTCGTGTTAACAATTTCAGCTTCTTTATTAGAGCTTCCTGCTTTGTTCATGTATTAATTTTCTAATTTCACTGAGCTGCCCATCTTCTCTACAGCTCTGTGTCTATGGCACATTTGTGTATGTATTTTCTTTACTTATAAACTCTTTTGAATTAGACTTGAGAAGAACTAATGACGTAAATGAATCATGTAAGTTATCAAATAATAACTTTCTCAATACAGAAAGAATACATATACATCATGAATAATATCAATTATACAGTAAATAAAACTTTATATCACATATTATTTTTCATCATATGAAACAATGAAATGACGAAACACAGTTGCTTCAACCTGTCTTAATTAGGGTTTCTATTGCTGTGAAGAGACACCATGACCACAGCAACTCTTATAAAGTAAAACATTTAATTGGAGTTGCTCACTTACATTATCATCATGGCTGGGAGCAAAGCAGCATGCAGGCAATACGGTGCCGGTTACATTCTGATCAGAAGACAACAGGAAGTGGACTCAGTGTCACACTAAGCAAAGCTTGAACAAAAGAGACCTCAAAGGCTACGCCCACAGTGACACACTTCCTCCAACAAGTCCACACCTATTTAAACAAGGCCACACCTCCAAATAATGCCACTCCCTTTGGGGACCATTTTCTTTCAAACCACCACAAACTTCTCCATTCATTTTATGCTGTGACTGTTACTCTTCTTCCCATGGGAATTTTGTATGTCTTACCTATTTGATGAAAACAGCTTCAATGGAATAAATTATGA
The DNA here is from genome assembly GCF_049852395.1 of Peromyscus maniculatus bairdii. NCBI lineage: Eukaryota > Metazoa > Chordata > Mammalia > Rodentia > Cricetidae > Peromyscus > Peromyscus maniculatus. The sequence goes on along the minus strand of NC_134855.1, from coordinate 118,673,395 downwards.
AGTTATTCTCCATCTCACAGCATGGAGATCATTTAAAAATCTCTAGTCATTGATATGAATTTTTGTCATTCTCCTCCTAAATGAGAAGAGGTTACTGATTACCAGAGTCCAGTTAATCTAATGAACATACTAGACTCCTGGCATACTTGAAGCATGAACAACTGCTGCCGCCGCCACTGCTCAGAGCATGTCCCTCTCAGTGAAGTAATAAGAACAGAGTGTTTAGGGAAACACAATCTCTTTAGCAACTTCCAACGTGTGCTTTAAGTCAAAAGTCTATTTCCAGATTATTATTCAGAAAATTAAGGTCCATAGCAATGTATGAAATTCTGCCAAACTCAAACTCAGGCTTGACATAAAATAAGCTGCCAAATATTGTTAAACTAGGATCATAAATAAGGTCTCTGCTCAGAAAACTTCATAGCCAACACTGGGTTCTCAGGAAAGTATACCTCTTCAACTAGATGAACTTGCAGAATGTTAATTTAGGATTAACTTTGGGATCAAACTTATGGAAGGGGAAGGGAAGGCAACAAGTCTAGACAGAAAAAAGTCAAATGGTGACACACACCTAGAAAAATTCTAGGGTGACCCCATGGTAATGCAGGATCTTGAATGCCCTTCATAGTTGTCACTAATTGGGACAAAATGGCCAGACAGTAATAGTCATGTCACAATCAGTCACAACAGTGGGCCTAACTGAGAAAGAGGTTACACTCATCATGCTGAATCTTGGGAGCTGAGTCAGCTCCTCATGTTGTAGTCCCAGCAAGTCCCAAAAACCTTCATGAGAGGGAGACCTGAATGGGACATCATAACAGATGCTCTTTGATGTACAGAGAACTTATGTTACAATAAATAATCATTTAAAAATACTATAAGCCCAAATGGACTTAGTACACCTACCCTGCCAAACACTATATCATAGCCACACTGTGGACTCTACTAATTTTTTATTTGTGCTTGCATAGATGGCTGAAAGCTTCATCTCACTGCAGCTGCCAGTGCTATACAACATACTGCTAGCCCTAAAAAAGACCAAACTGTAAAACTGTAAGTTTCTGCTAAGTTTTATGACTTTCACACTATCATAAATTAGTAAGAAACATAAGTTGACATCACAAGGTGGGGACTGCCCACACTACTATATTGAGCAAAGAATTCAGAAATTTAATAAACAAAGATCTTGGCACAGGCTAATGCTTGGCAACTGTCTAGGAGCAGGGCCAGGTGCCCACACAGGCCAGAGGAAATTTGCCAATGAGAAAGGAGTCAGAGGCAGATGCCCTCAGAGCTCACACTATTACTAAGTAGAGATATTAAGCCAAGACAGCAAATCCCAGCATGTTACATGGTAAAATACATAGAAGAAATGAACTTGAACTGGAGGACAATGATGTCAAGCCTTTAATATCATTTAAGCTGAACAAAAGTGGTTCAGCTTCCATCTTGCCCTCCAGACTTCAAGGTCATGTTTCCATACCCCCCACACTCTGGCGGGGCTCCATAACGCTCCAGACTATCTATCTACACTTCTGCCCAGACCAACATTAATGAAAGAAGGAAGGAAATTTTTGGAAAATTTAAATTTAAATGGTTCCACCTGTATTGAAGCCATTTGGAAACAGCATTAGCATACACAATGGACAGCCCAAACACATGGAAAGGAATGGCCTACCTCATGAAAACATGTAGGAAAAATTTATTGTAGCAAGAAAGCCATTAGATGTCTACACAATATATATAGCTAGCCATCATGCAAGAAGAGAAGAGATCAAAGTCAAAGAAATAATAGCAGTCCATCTTGTGCTACTGAATTTCAAAACTGTCCTATTTTTCTTACTATGCTTCAAATAAATAGAAACATAGTTACAATACTGATAATCTTCAACATGTTATTCATGCTTCTATACAAACCAGGCTACATGTTTCACTATGAAAGCATGAGAAGGTCTAGGACTTTGAATGGCACATGCTATTTCTGGGAAATGTATACACGGGCAAAAATTACTTTCTACAAGTAACACCTCCCTTGTTCTAAAAAGAAATATATATTGAAATAGTTGGGATTTGTCTGGTGTTATAGTAAGTAAGCTGGTACTAAGTATTTCTTTTTATTAATTAACTTTATTTATTTATTTTACATCCTGACCACAGTTCACCCTCCTCCTCTCTTCCTATTCCCTTCCCGTACCTACCTTCTAGTCCCCACAATCCATTTCTCCTCTGTTTCTGTTCACAAAGAGGCAGGCTTCCCATGGGTGTCAACAAAACATGGCATATCAAGTTGAGGTAGGACTAAGCACTTTCCCTTGTATTTAGGCTGGGCAAGGCAACCCAATATGAGGAATAGGTTCCTAAGAGCCATCCAAAGCATTAGGGACAGCCCTACTCCCACTGTCAGGAGTCTCTCAAGTAGACCAAACTACCCAACTGTCACATATATGTAGATAGCCTAGGTCGGTCCCATGCAGATTCCCTGGTTGTTGCTCCAGACTCTAAGCTCCTATGAGCCCAGGTTAGTTGTTTCTGTGGCTTTTCTTGTGATGTCTTTGTCCCCTCTGGCTCTTACAACCCTTCCTCCCTCTCTTCTGCAGAATTCCCAGAGCTTGGCCTAATGTTTGACTGTGGGTCTCTGCATCTGTTTCCATCATTTACTGGATGAAGGCTCTCTGAAGACAATTGTGGTAGGCACTAATCTATGAATATATAGAAATCATCCTGAGCAAGGTAACCCAGACCCAGAAAGACAAACATGGTATATACTCATGTATCAGTGTAAGTAAAGGATAATCAAGCTACAATCCACAGGCCCAGACAGGCTAGGTAACAAGGAGGGCCCAAGAGTGGAATGCATGAATATCCCTGGGAAGGGGAAATAGAGGAAATATCATGGGTGGACTGCAGGCAGCTGGGGATGGAAACATGAAGGATTGGGTTGAGGGATATAGAGGAAGGAGAGTACTGGAAGATTACTAGAAAGCAGGGAACATTTTGGGGTCAGGTAGAAACCTGGCACAAGGGAAACTCCTAGGAATATACAAAGATAACCTAGCAATAGTGGACACATAGCCTGAACTGGCTATCTCCTATAATCAGGAAAGACTTCTAGTAGAGTGATTGGGACATCAACCCAGCCACACAACCTTTGACCTACAGTCTGTCTTTCCTATGGAATGTGCTGGGGTAATGGTGGAGCAGAGATAGTGGGAGTGGCCAGCCAATGACTGGTCCAGCCTAAGACCCATGCCACAAGAGTGTGGAGTGCCATGACCCAGAAGTTGGATGACCCAGAGACCTAGGATAGAAAAAAAGTCAATGTAATGGTACAAAGTAATTTTAAAGGGTTATATAAAAACAAGGCTAAATTGTAAATTTTAATTGAACATGAATTAAGATTATGAAATGGGTGTAAACTACTAGTAATGAGAGAGAATGGGGTCAGCATTGAGAGAGAAGAGGGTCAATAATGAGAGACAAGGGAGTCAGTTGAATGGATCTTCTATGGCCCTGTCTGAGGTCTTTTCTTTGATAACTTTCAAAAAGTAGAGAGATCATTTTGTTGCCTTTCCCCATTTTTTTTATTTAATAAGAAATTTTTTATTCATTCTACATACCAACCACAGATCCCCTCCCCGTCCCTCCTCCTGCTCCTTCCCCCAACCTTCCCCTCTAGCTCACCCCCACCCCCAGCCTCTCCTCCAAAAAGGTATGGCCTCCCATGGGGAGTCAACAAAACCCTGCACATTCAGCTGAGGCAGGTTCAAGCCCCTCCCCCTGCATCAAGGCTGTGCAAGGTGTCCCATCTAGGCAACTGGCTCCAAAGAGCCAGTTCATGGACCTGGAATAGATCCCATTCCCACTGTAATGGGCCCCTTAAACTGACCAACCTACACAACTGTCTCACCCATACAGAGAGCCTAGTCCAGTTTTTTGTTTGTTTTTTTAAGTAACAAACCCCAAATCCTATGAATGGCTTGTACTGAACTTTCACATTTGAATTAAAGATCACTACACACAAAAAACAGAAGCAAAGCTCTTTAAACCTGATGGAAATTTTAGTGAGGTAGTATTTCTCAACTTCATTCACCCTTCGGCTCTTCTGGTACCTTCCACCATGTTTAACTTCTCCATGGTTCTTACAATTATCTAATACTTTGTCAAATCTTCATCTCTTGGGTATTATCTGTCATAACCATTAGACTACAGGTTACAGGAGGGGAGTAACTTTATCTTACTTACCACATTACCTCCAGGATCTATAATAACACAAGCCATTGTCCTTTATCTGAATGCTTAGGACCAAAAATTTGTCAGAATGGTTGGAAATTTTTTCAAACTCTGGAATGTTTTTATACATAATGGAGTATCTTTGGAAATGGGACTAAAATCTAAGCATAAAATTCATTTATATTTCACATCTGCCTCATATACTAATTACATAGTCAAAATAATTTTATATAATTTTAGTGTATCATCTCAGTACTCACAAAGTTTTAGAATTTGGAGCAGTTTGGATTTTGGAATTTCAGATTAAGGGTGTATTTACAAACTTATAAATAATCAGAGTTCACTTAGTATTTGTATTGGGACCATAATGATTTTTCATCATTGATAATATTAATTATATTATTATTGATTGAGTACCAAAGAATATAACAGCATAGGTTCATGTAAACTGTGCAACTAACAATTTTTAAGTAGGTAACTGTGATAGATAATTTTACATGTCAACCTGATGGGGTCACAAGACACTCTAAAATTTGGTGAACAGTTGTTCTAGGCATTTTTGTGAACTGATAGATTGAGCAAAGCAGACAGAATGCTCTTTGTACAGAGAAGAGTGTTTTGCCTGAATATATGCCTGCACTATATATATGCCTGGTGCCTACAGAGGCTAGAAGAGGTTACTGGATACCTTGGAACTGGAGTTATGGATAGTTGTGAGCCACCATGGGAGTTCTGGGAACTGAACTCGAGTTCTCTCTAAAGCAACAAGTGCTCTTAACCTCTTAGCCATCTCTCCAGCCCTTGAATGAGTTATTTCTTATGACAGCCATATTTGACAAACAAGGGGTCTTATAAAGGGATTTATGTCTTAAGAGAAGGAGACCCAAAAAATATATAATAGAATAAAATCACATACACACACACACAAACACACACACACACACACACACAAACACACACACACACACACACACACACACACACACACACCTGAAGTCAACAAAATACATTTAAATATTTACTTAATTCAAAAGCTGTCAATAAAAATCAAAGGACAAGAAGTGTACACCTATCCAAATGTAATGACAAGATACCTCACATGCAAAGAACTAAGTTTTGGTTCAACAAGCTCTTATAAGTGTACATATGATGTTTTCCTACTGAGTGTGAATAATCAAAAACTAACTGGGCTTAAAGTGAAACATTTAAATTGACATCTAGTATTATTTCACCAAATCACTGAGACAGAAATGTTGCAGGTAACTGTACTACTTCTTGCAAATCTGAATTTGAATAACTCCTCATAAGCAAATACCATGTAACTTACATAAAGATACACATAAAATAATCTAGCTTCCTTAGAGAGAGTGAATTTAGGTAGTTTTACTATTTGACTGATTGCCAAAATATGATGATTCTAAAATGTGTTTATTTTAAACAAGAGAAATAAAAAAGAAATAATGTTTCATTTCCAATGTGTCACTACATAGATTTTAAAAGTCAAATAATGCTTATGAAAACAACTCTTAAGTCCCACCCAAAGGAATAGTATACATCTTTAGGAAGCCATAAATACTGTGTAATATGGAAACATTAAAACTGCCACAATTTTTTCAAGGTCCCCGTATTTACAGATCTTGAAGATAAAATTTACCAGGTCAACCCCGGTCCTCGGGGGAGACCTTGATCTGGAGGAGGTGGGAATGGGGGGTGGGCTGGGGGGAGGGGTGGGCGAGAGGGGGAGAACAGGGGATTCTGTGGCTATTATGTTGAACTGAATGGTGTTGTAAAATAATAATAATAATAATAATAATAATAATAAAACCAAAAAAAAAATTTAAAAGACATTTAGTTCTTTAAAGAAAACTTTCCATTAAGAAGATTCTGCTTGGAGCTAGAGAGATGGCTCAGTAGTTAAAAGCACTTGTCACCCTTGAAAAGAACCTGGATGCAGTTTACAGTACCTACACTGAGTAGCTCACAACCAATTGTTCCAGGGAATCCAACACCCTCTTCTGGCCTCTGTAAGTACCTGCATACAAGTGCTGCACATTAAAACAAGTAGGAATACACTTGAAAGAATGTTCCATTCACTTAAAATATCTTTTAATTATTTCCAAACATGATATATCCTAGTTTTTCCTATTTAGCTCACATAAAAATGTAGGACACAAACCATCTTACTTTCTACAGGAAAACAACAGAGAACCCCTGCTAATGCATTAGTCATGAACTTCCAAAAAATGGTGTTATTTCATTTCAAGTTATCAAAATAGTAAGAATATACTACTTACCCAATAGTAAATATAAGTATTTTCCTGATTTAAGAGTCAGAGTAGGGCCAGGCAGTGGTGGCGCATACCTTTAATCCCAGCACTCAGGAGGCAGAGCCAAGAGGATCTCTGTGAGTTCGAGGCCAGCCTGATCTACAGAGCGAGATCCAGGACAAGGACCAAAACTACACAGAGAAACCCTGTCTCGAAAAACCAAGAGTCAGAGTAGAACATTTCCCCCTCTATTTGTGCCATCGACTTCCCACTGCTTTTCCTCCCTCCCAATTAGAGCCATCTCCAAGAACCTAAAAAAATCTACCTCTTCTAGACTTCAGTGACCCAGTTGAATTGTATTCACACAGTAAGAGTCTCACATCCATAATAACATGACTTTTCAGGTAAAATATGTTCTTTTGTTATTTTACCTCAACACTTACTATTACATCACCACTCCCCTTTATCACCCTAGTATATATGCAGCAGTATCAAATTATGCAAATTATGACTGGCTATGGCATGATTATAACACACACACACCTGATACTTTAGTTCTAAGGCTCACAAAAGAAGTTCCAAACATTTAATAAATTAGTCAATGGAATTTTTAAGTATGAGAATATAGGAACAAGAGTAAGAGTAGAGGTTTTTAAGTAAGTCGGTGCAGCTAGTGCTTAACTATAAGACGTAGGTAATAAAAGGGGAGCATTATATCCCTAGTGGGCTTAACTATAAGACATAGGTAATAAAAGGGGAGCATTATATCCCTAGTGGACTTAACTATAAGACATAGGTAATAAAAGGGGAGCATTATATCCCTAGTGGACTTAATGGGTGAGTAATAGAACAGGAAGTAACTCTACTACATATTACTTCTAAAAGTGGCCATGCCATAAAGTAATGAACTTACAATTCAAATAATTTTAAAAAGTGCAAAAACCAGTTTGAGAGCCCAAGAAACATTCAGAAAATGTTCTATTGTGGCCATATTTCACTTATACATGCAAAAGGCCTCAAGTGAAATTTATGTTCAAGTTGTACAAATGGTAGAAACAGATCATCCTCTAAGGATTGTTGTTTCTTTTCTAGAACAAGAAAAAAAAGCAAGATGCAAGACAAAAAGAAAACAAACAAAAAACACAACTACCACATATCTCTTATTTTTTCTCAAAAATTATATATGTGTAAAAGTAATTAGTAAGAAACAAAGTTAAAGCTCTCTGGGAAGGGAGAAGTTGGGCCTTAAATGCCACTGTAGAAATGTACGGATCCCTCAGGCAACTGCTAATCTGTAACAAATCTGAGGCAAATTTACCACTGCCAGCCACAAACATGCATTTGTTTCTCAGGCTGGACAGCTGTGCTGGTTAAGTTTTCTCCAACTTGACACAAGCTAAGGGCATCTGGGAAAAGGGAATCTCAACTGAGAAAATGCCTCAATAAGACTGGCCTGTGGGGGCATTTTCTTAATTGATAATTGATTTGGGAGGACCCAGCTCACTGTAGGCAATGCCATCTTTGGACAGGAAATCCTTGGGAATATAAGAAAGCAGGCTGAGAAAGTCATGAGGAATGAGCCAGTAAGCAATGATCCCCAATGGCCTCCACGGCAGTTCCTGCCTCCTGCTTGAGTTCCTGCCCTTCATGATGGACCATAAAGCTGAAACAAACCCTTTCCTCCCCAAGATGGTTTTGGTCATGGTGTTTATTACAACAACAGAAGCAAGCCAAGACAACATCCTCTTTACAACATCCTTCTTCTTCTCCTTTCTCCCTCTTGGCTTAGCCATAGACCTGCCACAGATACCCATCACCATTGATCAGACTGCAATGCAGTCAACAGTCAGGAACGTTACCATTAACCACTGATGACTATTTCTACATTCAGATTCAGATTTTGGTTTTTTCTAGTTCGCTTTTTTTTTTTAATCCTACATTTTAGAAAACGTTCAGTAGAATGGTATCTGAGGAAGCTGAAATATTCTTTACCAAAACCTACCTGTAAGAGGTTGTAAAGGTGACAGAGAAGCATGTAGCTGGTATCAAGGATGCTATAGTTCTAGCAAGGATGAAGTTTCTTCGATCAAGGAAAGTTGAACTAGGAGAGAAAGATCACTGCCAAAATCACATAGGAGCTGGCCACTTCATTATCGGGGTCCTTTGAGTCCAGCTCATAAGCCCCCTTCAGGGTTCAGGTTGGAAGCTACAGTGAAGTGAAGGAAGTTTCAGGTATTTCTAATCTGAGGGTTAACAAAATCTCTCCCACTCATGCTGTTATAGCCATGTATCTTTATTGTTCTACTTTTCTTCTAATTTTCTTGTCCTAATTGTCTATAATTTCTTAGCTCTAATTCTCTGTTATAATCCTCCTGCTTCTCCTCATCTAGCCTAAAAATTCTCTTTTTACAGGAGGCTTGAAGCAATAAAAGAAATTACAAAAGTTACCTTTTGTTGGTCAAAAGCACATTCCTAGAGTAAATGATAAGGAGCCGAGCCATTTACTATAGCAACACAAGGTTTCAAGGTTTCAGGACCAGAGGGAGGGGTCAGAGTGCCCAGTATGACAAACTTTGAGACATAGCTCTTTATTAGCAGACTTGGCAAGCAAAGAACTGGCATGCTTTTCTTAGGGTGCTTTGTATAGATAACCTCGGTTAGACACCTGCAACTCCAACCTTGTGCATAATTGTAAAGTTTCAAACTTATGATCTATTTACAAAATCCTTTAGTCTAGTTTGAACTTGCTCTGAGGTAAAAATGAGCTAAATGTGTTCAGTTAGCCTTAGACTGAGGAGAAATTGCTATTTTCTTTTTCCTTTTTTTTTTTTCATTTTTTTTTTTTTTGTGGGGAGAGGGGGCGGTGTTCGAGACAGGGTTTCTCTATGTCATTTTGGTAGCTGTCCTGTATCTCACTCTGTGGACCAGGCTGGCTCTGCCTCCTGTGTGCTAGAATTAAAGGCATGCGCCACCACTGCCTGGCCGATATTGTTATTTTCTTGTGTTAGTCTGAGCAAAAGGAACAAAGATGGCTTTTAAGTGTCTATACCCTTTGTGGGACAATAGATCTAGTTATGAAGCATATCCCAGTATATTTTCTCTATATATAAATTATACAGCTAAAAGAGAAGTCATCTTCCTGACCACCCACAAATATGTGTGCCCATAAGACTGAGATGTAATTATGAGATTACATTTACACATTATATGAAAATGCATGGTAATGGGGAGATATCACAGCTGTCAGTGCACAAGTGAAATTACAGATGAAAGCAACAGTTTTCAGAGTCAGTGATCCATAAACCTTGCTGACAGGGTATCCCATCAGAGAATAATCCCTCTGGTGGGTTGACATCTGAATTATCAATTGCTATAAGCTGTAATTGCATCATAGCCCACAATAGCTCATGACAATGGCTCCTGACACTTCAGGAACCTAAAATGGACAAGTTGAAATGACAGAGGTAAAAAATGAACAGACTGAATTATTAAATAGTTGTACATTAGCGGTGGTGGTGCACGCCTTTAATCCCAGCACTCAGGAGGCAGAGATAGGCAGATCTCTGTGAGTTTGAGGTCAGCCTGGTCTACAAAGCAAATTCCAGGACAGCCAGGGCCGTTACACAGAGAAACCCTGTCTCAAAAACAAACAAACAAACAAACAAACAAAGCTATACATAATTTCTACACAAGTACCACCCATGCATTTGCTCTGTCCAAATACGTACTGTTCCCAGGAATGGAGAAATTGCCAGAAGGAAAACTTCCAATATGTGTCCTGACATCCTTCAGAGACGAACAGTTCATCCCATGTTTTCTCACAGGAGGAAATAAACATGCTCTAAGAGGTTCACCTCTGGAGACCTTGGAACAGATCTCTTCCAGTGAGACAGTTTCTTGTTTTTGGTATAAGGAAAAAAGACTGAAAATTGATGCAGGGGGATAAATGGGCTGAACAGGATGGTGGACAACAAGAATAATGTTTCAAAACACCTCCCTGAGCTTGCACTAGGCACAGTATCTCTACAGCCACCTTTTATTAAACCTGTGCCCTGGATAACTGCTTGGTCTGACTTGATCTGAACAAGGCTCTAAGACTCTTTCTAGCTCCATGTTAAATATGAGGAACCTGAGAATTAGAGAGGATACATTATCTTCCTGAGATAGTTAAATGAAAGAAACACAGAGAAGCCAAATTTAAAATACTGCTGTAATTTCAAACATGAGCACAGTTATATTTCTTGCAAAATTTCTGAAAGTAGACAAAAACAACAAAGTTATAGTCTTCTCAAAGTTACTGAAGGCAGAAAAATCTTAAATGGCCTAAGTAACAATACTTATATCATAGAAAATATGTCCATTATACAAGATGAAAAAGTGAAAGGAGGAAAGAATTCATTCATGTCCCTGAATTACAATGAAATCAAACTTTAAAGCAGGCAGTAATTGAAGTAATTGTGATACCACTTTCAGATTTTCAATATAAAAGAAATGAAAAATAGAAGTATATACTTAAGACATAAAATCAAAGCAATTTAACAAGAAAGATGTTTTCATACAACTAAAAGATCAATACTTCTTTATTAAAAGGTACCAATGCCTCTTCCAAAGCAGTTGGAGGAAGGCTAAGAATGTAGTATCGAGGCAGAACGTCTGCTGAGCATACACAAAGCATACACAGCACCAGGGGAGAGGGCTAGCAGAAGGAAAAGCATCCGCAAATGTGCATCCTTTCTATATGCAATAACAAGGCAACATTACTGAATAACAGCACATTTTCAAAATTCTCAACTATTGCAATTTAAACAAAATATAATCCAGCAATCTAAGTTTCCAGTTACCATATACTCAGGGACTTCAAAGGATAGAAGGTTCACCAATGGTTGTAACAGAAGCCATATTGTTTCAGTATTAAAGAACAGCTAGGAAGTAAAATGAAATTCTCCCAAGTCCAACCTATATGTCAATTTCTTATTGTGAAGCACATGTCACGTTTCTAGGGAATTACCAAACATAGTAAAGGTGCACACAGAACAGAACTGAGACATTAGAAGTGGCATGAGGCCTGAGGTTCTGTCAGATGTGGCCTGTGTGTTGCTGAGTATGCTACTTCCATACTCTGTTTCCAGTCTAGAACATCAAGCATCTGCCCTTAGTTACCTTTCAGTTCTTTTCAGTGTTTAAAATTATGACACCCTATGACAGAATCATTTAACTTGCTAATCTATACATAATGACTACATGCCCCTGACAGGATCATAATTAGAGTTTTCTCATTTTCACACTATCTCAATGCTGAAATTAAGCTCTAATAGAAATGATACCATATTTGAACAATATATCATATATTTATATCATAAAAGTCAAAATAATGTCTCAAATTCATCAGAACTGCTAGTTTTTACTTATCTAAGACCCAAGGTTTCTTATTAAGCCAGGAAAGAAAATTGAATACATATACTTTCAATTCTAACACTGAAGATTTTCTTAACATAAAGAGCAAAATGAGAGGCAAAGCTATCAAAGCGTGCAGCTGGTCCTTAACATTTATAAGTTAAAAGAACAAATGATCCATCATCACAAGGATTTCCTTGTTTAAGGATTTCTTTAACATCAGTCTAGGAATGTTATAGAAACATGTGAAGCATCAACCATGCTCAGTAACATGGAGTTATAACCGTGCTTTTGAGTCTGATATTGGACTGATGGATGAAAACTGAAAATGTGTGCTTTCACAGATGCCTCTTACAGAAATCTACATTAGCTCAGAACAGTAGTGATTATGCCATCCAGAGAATTGGGAGGAAGAGTAGGATAAACCGCAAAGCCTGGAGGACCTTTTCTCATCGAGTGTCCTGGTGAAAGAGAGGGACAGCAGCAGTGCAGGGTGCTGTCCTCTACTGAGGGAACATGTTAAAGTGTAAGGGTGCTAGATCTATTCAGCATTAAAAGAGGAACTGTAGTGAAGTGCAGGGTGCTGTCCTCTACTGAGGGAACATGTTAAAGTGTAAGGGTGCTAGATCTATTCAACATTAAAAGAGGAACTGTAGTGAAGTGCAGGGTGCTGTCCTCTACTGAGGGAACATGTTAAAGTAAAAGAGTGCTAAATCTATTCAAATATTAAAAGAGGAACTGTAGTGAGCCAGAAATCCTGAAATTTTTCCAAAGGTAGCCTGTTTTCTATTTCTCCTTATCTAAGCAGTGGCAGAGTTGGGGTTCAGGTTTCAAAGTGACATATCACCCCACAGTGTCACCCAGTGACAGATTCAACAGCTTTATTCTTTGGCCACATAGAATCTTCCAATCTTCTGAGTCCTACACAAAGAAGCCTGTTGGCTACATCCTGAAATCTGATGTAGGGGCTCACACCTGGAATCCCAAGACTCAGGAGGCTGGGGCAGTAGGACCTGCCACCAGCGTAAGGCCAGGTTGAGCTTCGTAGTGTGTTCCTGTACAGTATGGGCTACACACTGAAACCCTATCTTTAAAAAAAATTAACTTAAGCAAATTCTAGAACACAAGAAAAAATCAGCAGACTCAATTATATAACACAGGAGAATTTGGGTGGGCATTGTGGATATGACTATAATCTCAGCATGCACAAACCTAAGGCAAAAGGTTGTGGGTTCAAGGCCAGCTTGGGCTACATAAGAAGACTTTGTCTCAAATATAATAAAAAGGGGTCTGATGGAACGGCTCAGCATGCAAAAGTACCTGCCACCAAGCCTGATAATTGGAGTTCAATTTCCAGAATTCACACAGTAGGAGGAAAGAACACACTCCCACAAGTTGTCCTCTGATGTCCACACATACACTACTGCACACACATGCATGAATGCATAAATAAAGAAGTATAATTTTTACAATTTTTAACTACAAAGAAAATTAAAAAGCAAAATTTTTATATAAGTAAAACTCTTAGCAAAACAAACTAAAAGATATATATATATATATATAACATATATATCAAATATAATGTACTATTGGTGTTGCATTCACTTTCTGACATATAGCAAACAGCCACAAAGTTGGCCTCCAAACAACACTAATAGCCAACAGTACAGAAAAAAAAAAACTGCCTTCCAGACTAATGTGATCTCAACTTCTAAGGAAGTATGGTAGGAAGATTATCTTCCCTTCTTAAAGGTCATATAATATAAACTAACCACGGCAATAAAGTTATCAAGTTTGTAACTCCAGAGGCTTCTAGGACTCTGCATACAGAGAGAAGAAATATAGCCACTCTTGAAGAATATCTTAGAACTCTGCCTTCAACAGTAATTTATACAATTTGGTGAAAAATAAGTTTCAAGTTTCTAAATAGAAATAAGCAAGCAGCAGAAGAAAACAATGTCCATAACACGAGGGAAAAGCAACTTTTGGAAAATAATTTACTAAGAAAAGTCAAGCACTATAAATATATTAGTACTCCTCAGCCTATCATTCCTGGAAACACAAGAACTTGTAAGAAATAAAAAGTGTGAATTGTAAAAACCATGGTCATGGTCATCTGAATTTTCCAAACACCACATGCACAGCTCTAAAAGAAGAGTTTGAGCTAGATGTGGTGGCACACACCTGTGACCATATTACTCAGGAGGTAAGGCAGGAATGAGTTCCAGAATAGCCTGAGTTATTGAGAGAGGGAGTACAACTAAAAAAATAAAATAAAATAAAAGGGCTGGGGGTGGGGAGTAAGGGAAGGCAGAGGGAGCATGCTATCTACCATTAGCCCTGTCTGCACTGTTGTTTTAAATGTTAAACCCAGAAAGCAAGCCTGATTTGTCCTTCAATCCCTAGACCTCAGAATGGTATCTACACCCCAGAAACACACTGCCTATACGTAACTGCCAGAGAGATAAGCGTCAGGATACAGGGTTGTATAATCCACACTCTGATGTCAGATGTACCTCATTTGTCATGATGTTCATAAAATTCAAAACACCAAGAATTCTGCAGCCAATGTATACGCAAAGCACTAGGATCATAAAACTCAACAGAAATGAGGGACTCTGAGCAAGCTATGTAGATACAAGAAAGCCAAGTAAAAATTTACTACAGAGATGAAGTAGGGTATTGAGGAAATAGGGAGCAAAGAATACACCATTAGCTAGTTAAAACTGTGATCATGAAATGCATAAAACTACATGAAAAATGTTGAAAGCTTGGCGTAATAAATCAGGTCTGATCATTAATCATAAAAATGTAAATAATATAATTGCTTAGAGACACATGATAAAAGGCAATCAATAATCTTTTTCCTACTTTATTGTGTTTATAGTATTATTCATGCTCCCAAAGAACTATTTAATAAGAAGGGGAAATGTTGCTTTGATAAATGATCAAACAGCTTGGTAAGGTAGCACATTCCTATAATCCCAGCACTCAGGAGCTAAGTCAAGAGAACCAGGAGGTAAAGGCCAGTTCACACTACATAATGAGACCTTGTCTCAAAAAACAAAGGAACCATCATAATAAATTAGGACCCATGAGGTGGCTCAAAGAATAAAAGAATTTGTCTCAAAACCTAATGGCCTGGATTCAATCCCCAGTTCCTACATAGTATTAGAAAGGAGAAGCAACTCCTGCAAGTCATACATGCGCCTACACACATACACACATATGCACATACACACACACACACATATTTACACTAAATAAACGCAATAAAAATAGTAAGTAAATAAATATACAAATTAGGAGAGCTCTGTTAAACTAATAAAAAGTAGAAAATCTTCTTTGTCTGATTCTACAAAAGCCCTGATTATTGGGAACAATTTTATACACTGATTCTACAAGCACCTCGTAAAGTGCCAACTATAGGTCACAATGCAATGCACTGGGATTCCTAAATGGTTAGCATAGCCTCTACCCTCAGAGCAGTCTAGATCTGAAAACGTACCATAGAGAGATAAGTATGTCATTTGGCTAACAGCACTTTAATAATAGTGAACTAGACAAAATCCTCTAAGTTAATTGTTCACTTTTATGGGTGAAAGCTTCAGTATGAAAAAATTAGAAGAGTTAATGACCTCAAGTCTATCATCTCTATCAAAGACAAGACCTGCATGCTACCAAGCAGATGTCTTGCTAGGCTATCAAATCAGACCCTCCTGATTCTTAGATTATTATCATCAATCAATAGGAAAGCAGTCTGGTGATCCCTCCATACAGGGATCAAGCATCAACAGATACACATATTGGCCCATATGGTGATATTTTATTTGTACTAAAATGTGACTTGTATGTTAATAAATAAAGTTGCCTGGGGGTCAGAGCTAATAGCAAGCCTTAGCAGAAGCTGGGCAGTGGCAGTGCACGCCTTTAATCCCAGCTCTTGGGAGGCAGAGCTAAGCAGATCTCTGTGTGTTCAAGGATACAGCCAGCATGGAGACACACGCCTTTAATCTCAATACCAACCATAGAAGACCTGGAGGTCTGTACAGACAGGCAGTGACTAGGAGGTCATGTGGTTGGGTTTACAACCAATGAGAAGGCAGAACAGAAACACTATAAAAAGACAGACACACAGGAAGTAGGTCTCTTTCGGAGAGGTCGGGCAACAGCGACAGTGAAGGGTAGGGTTTTTAGCTCTTAGCTATTGCTCTGACCTCTTGGCTTTCATCTCTGTATTGGCTCTGTGTTTCTTATTTAATAATATGGTTGGTTACATCTACAGGCCCACTACCAGGGAAGCCTGCCTATGCCTAAAGGATAATGCTTGAAAGAAAATTCAGAAGCTAAAGCAATGTGTGCATTTCTACTTTTAAACTTTTTTTTCTTTTTTTTCCCAAGTTCTTACTATGTGGCAACATATAATATAGCACTGAAAAAACATATATTTAATCCTATTTTAACTTTTAAACTTCTGAAACTATTTGAAGTGGAATTAAAACCAATTATGATCTCCTAACTGCTGAATACATTTCTTTGTCAGTGAGATGCCTCTACCAGTCTCCAATATAGTTTTCATGTTAAAAGTTGCTTCTTCTAGGATAAAAGATAATTGAAAAAACAAAAGCTCAACAAAGGAGAACACAAAGTCAGACCAGAGCTCTGTGCTCTTCCTGGTCAGTGAGGGTATCACATAAGTGGAATGCTCAATCAATTACTAAAAAGTTATAATCAGTAGTTTATTTAAAAATTATATAAAGCACAATGCTTCTATTTGGGAGATCCTCCCCTTTGTTTCTACAATCATTACTATACTCCCCAGTGGCAGCAGCCTCTGATTCCGATGCATACCAAACTCTGATACAGCTATTGCTCTTGTAGTACTTACACAGTTTTCCTTTTGACTCAGTTCCCAAGGACTAACACTGGACTTGGTGACCACTGTCCTTGAAAAGTAAATATGAAAGCCCAAGTTCTCCAATGATAGGTTGCAGGTCTATACTATGTTCTGGGAAAAAGTGCCAAAGAATCAGAGGGGACTTGGAAATTATGCCAAGATGATTCACCCCTGAGTACCTCTAGATTATGGAGATATTACTTTAATAAACATGGTCATAAGAGTGATAGCCACAATTTGGCTGACATTTCCAATCACTGACAGCATCATGTTTCTTTGTGGGTTTCTGTCATCTCAATTATTTTTCACTGACTTTAAGCTCTTTTTGAAGGTGCTTCAGGGGTTGAGAAATTATAAAAATACCCCTGTGTCCTTTCCTGGAGGTATATCATAGATCTTATTGATCTTGTACCCTATTCCTCATTTCTCAAATTTCGTCTTAGAAGTGATTTGTTACCAGCTTTCTTCAATCTTCTTATAAAATGTAACACTTCATGCCAGTGTGCAAGTAATCTTCCCTCACACTTCACCCGATACTGTCTCCAAGCTTCAGATACATGGAGAAAATGACATACAGGGAGGGGCCAACCCCCTGGGTTTGACATCAGTCACTCTCCCACCTTCTGGTGGGTTCGTCTGTTCTGTCACTTTATACAGGACACATTTGCTTTTCAAGGATCAATATTCAATTTAACTTTCTATGCACTATAAATTAAGTCTTCAAAAAGTAAAGAAAATATGTTTCTCATTTTGAAGTTAATTTAAACAGAGGCAAGTCCTCAGCTAAGTTCCATTTAATGAAAGTCATCTTTGTGAATGCCCGCCAAAGTCAGAATGTAAGCTAAGTAGCAGGAAAAATTTCTTCTTTATTTCCAGAGAATACTCTTTTAATCAATACTTTTTAAGTAAAACAATGAGCCTACTTAGAAATTTATAAACACTCAGAAAATATAAATTTATTTGCTTTAGGGAACTTTCTCCAATTCATTATCTCTTGCTATGGATGTCACAAAAATGTGCTCTAGACCACTAATTTCTTTATATGCCAAGACAAAACTAAAGTCATAAGACCATCTGATAGAATTTCGGTAGTTATTTCAGCAATGAAATTAAAATTAACAGATTCTTAAGTAAAACTCCTCACAGTAACAAATAAAATGTAGTTCAGTGTCATAATTAGACCACCAAACAATAGCACCACCTTTATTGGAGGATAATTAGATATACACAAATAGAAGCAGAAGAGAATCCTGATTTATACATTGAAAATACTTATTTCTAAGTGTCCTTATAATGCTTAACATTGACTCTTCAACCCAGCCATGCCAGACATGTTTCTGAATTAATTTCCACCTGCAAACCCATGGGATGAAAACTCTAACTGTGTGATAAATTAAGTTGCCAAACGAAATGGATTAGCGATCAGTGCAATGGCCTGATAAGCTGTCAGATCCACTTTGGACTGGGATTCATCCTCTTGCTCCACCTGTTCATTAAGCACCAAGTTCATGGCAACTCCAGTAACTGATTGCACATGAATAAGCTGTGTATTTGGGGTGGGTGATATAGCTCTACTTATACATTCATTTAAACATAATTCCCTGGTGATTTATTCTGTTTTTAATCCCAGTAAGGGAACATTTACCTCTGGTTAAATTTTGAATACAACAAAAATGTAGTATGTTATAAAATTTTAAAGTTAACAAAGCAAAGCAAATCTCACCTAAAGGTCAGAAGAAGAGGATGGTGTCATTTATCATAATGTTTCTTCAAAGTTCTAAAAATCAAGTGAATGCTGGAAAGATCCTTGCCTTTGTACTGATAGTTTGCCAAAATAAAATATTTAAATCTGTTCTTAGTATAAAGAAAATATTGTGTTCCTACAACTAGAAAACTAAACTAGAAGACAGAGAAAATACTTATTAACCTTCCTTTCTTCAAAATGGCCAAATTGTTCCTTATATAACACCAAATTTTATCAATCACTGTCAATCAAAAAGCTCCAAATTGGATCTACAAATAACAATACATATAAGAACTCTTAACCAAACACAAAGTTAATAAAAATCAGTAAGTTCCTCTAAAAATCTCAAAATTTAATGGATCACATGCCATGAAATATGGGTGGCTATGCTATTATTGATGTGCTGCTTTCCTTCACTGTTATTTATGGAGCCTAGTTTTTATATGAACTAAAGACTGCATTTCAAAACTCTTCATATTGTCCTCCTATATGCATATAAACAGTGGGATTACTGCAGAAAATTTAGTAAGCAAATAGTCAAATAGTATAACTCTATTCAGTTGAGAAAGCAAAATGAGTATCATCCAGTTCTGCGGTCACAAAAATTGCAGCTCCACATAAGTTACAAATAATGAAGAAAAAAATAACTGGGGAGAATTTTACTTTTTTTTTAATTGTATGTGTATGGATGTTTTGCCTGCATGTATGTCTATGTACCATGTGCATGCAGTGCCTGTGGAGGCCAGAAGGGTATTAGATCTCCTGGAACTAGAGTTACAGATGAATGTGAGTCACCATGTAGGTGTTAGGAATAGAACCCAGGTCTTCTGAAAGAGCAACCAGAGTTCTTAACTACTGAGACATCTCTCCAGCAACCCTGGGAAAACTGTTCAATGGCAGTAATCACGCCTCAATGCAAAGGTTGTTCATAGAACACTTCATTTCCAACTCAGACCCTCTTATTCTGTTATAATGGTATAGCTGAGCCTCAGTAACTTAACAAATAGAAATCTATTTCTCATCATTCTAGAGGCTCAGAAGTACACAATCTGGGTAGGATCTCCTTGCTATTGTAATATGCAAGAGACATTATACAAAGAGGTTGAGAGTAGAGAATGGAAAGCCAGGGAATTAAACTCATTCTTCAGTCAGGAACCCATTCTCTCTACAGCCAAACAACTCTCTTGATAAGAGCATGAATCTATTCAGGAAGGCAGTCCTAATTTCCCCTTTGGTTAAATTAATAAATATTAATAAAACTTTACAAACATTCTATTTCATTATATAATTATTAAACTAAAATTTTTAAATCAAAGGTACAGTACATTCTAAACAAGATTCCAAAACAAATACATGAAAGGCTACCTGGAATCCTAACAACAGAGAATCATGGCCCTCCATTTGCAGACTTGGGCCAGTTTACAGACAGAGAACTCCTCAAAGGAATGGGAGAGAAGGTCCCCTTGAGGGAGGACTAGGCTACAACACCAAGGAGTTTTCCTTCCCCAAAGTACCACTCCCCAGAGGAATATATGTTCTTTTATCAACGTAACTGTTCATTAGAGTAAAGGAAATAATAAAGCTTTGGGGGAGGCACTACACAATGGCTCTGGATTGATATTGATTCTAGGTGACTCCAGATAGAATTATGACTCTCTGGTTCAAGTATGGGCTTATGGAGTCAGATGATCAATGAAGGTTTAGCAGAAATCTGATTCACAGTGGGCCTGGTGGGTCCCTAAACTCATCCTGTAGTTATTTTCCCAGTCCTAGAATGTACAATTGGGATAATTAGACTTACGAATTGGCAGACTCCCTGCACTGGCTCCCTGATCTGTAGAGTGAGAACTATTCTTGTTAGAGAGGACAAATAGAAACCATTGGAGCTGCCTCTACCAGAGAAAATAGTGAACCCAAACCAGCTTCACTTCTCTGGAAGTATTACAGCAATTAGTGCCTTTCAAAAGATGCATGGGTGGCTGTTCCCATCTCATACTCCTATAATTCTGTTATTAGGCCTGTGCAGAAGACAATGAATCATGGAAGATGATAGCTCAAAAATTTAATCAAGTAGTAACTCTAACTGCTGCTATTATACTAGATGTGGTTTCCTATTAACAGACTGACATGTCTCCTGGGACCCAGTATGCAGCTGTTGATTTCACAAATGCTTTCTCTTCATACCCTTCCATAAGGACTAATAGGCATTTTGCTTTCAGCTGGCAAGGGCAGGAGTACACCTTTACAGTTCTACCTCAAACCTACATTAATTCTCTAGTCCTGTGTCAACACTTGGTTCACAACAATCTTAATCACTTTTTTCTTCCACAAGGCTTCATGACAGTCCATTATATCAATGGCATTACATGCTGATTGGACCAAACAAGCAAAAAGTAGCAACCACTTTGTATTCATTGGTAAAGCATTCGCACATCATGGGATGGGAAATAAATCAAGCCAAAATTCAAGGACCTTCTACATCAGTGAAATTTCTAGGAGTCCAGTAGTGTCGACATGTTGAGGTAATTATTACAAGGCTTGGGGAAAGGTTTTTGTTTTTGTTTTTTAGGAGAATGAAGGTTAAAGAATCTGAAGAACACTGGACAAATGAGACAACAGAAGAAAAGGGACAAATCATCTATCCCAGGAAACAGAGTATAATGACATATTGGTATATCATCTAAAAAATTTTAGAAGTCTTCCTAAATGTTTGTTTCTCCTCTTCTCTAAAGAAATTTAACACTATTGGTCTTCTAATAGTCACAGTTCAATTAAAATTTAAAGCTGACTCTGGAGTTGGAGAATGGCTCTCTCCTTCTTTAAACTCAAGTGTGTTGTTAAAAGGAAAATGCAAACTCCCTATATCATGCCAGAAGAAAAGAGCCATCTTTTGCTATGGGACAGGAGAAAACAAATTAATTAAGGGACTATTCTATTACTAATCTCAACTCTTTGATTCTATTCTGATTCTTTAAACTTTTCTTAAAGTATGAATTTTATATCAAAATTTACAAGATTAATATATAGATATATATATATATACATTTTAATCTTTGTTAAGATATGAATGATCATATAGAGTACTAACTAATTCTAGAAAGAAAAAAGGCTTCAATTAGCTGCATATATATGTTTTTGTGTTCGAGTCTCTTATCAGTTTTCTGCAGGAAATCACGGCCAGGCCTAACATCAACTGAAGTCTCCAGGAAGAAGATGGGGCCCCACAACAACAACAATTCCACGTGGACAATAATAATATCACTAAGCTGACAAACATCATCTACAGATCAGTTTTGAACTACAAAGTGCTCAGAGCAATTTTGAGAGGGCTAGCTGAGATGATCCAGTCTCAAAGACTACTTGAATAAGGGCTTGAGATAAACCCTGAACTTTGGCATTATACACAGACTAGATAACAAAGGATATAGTTACCTTTCCTAGAATATGACAATTAACCTAAAAATTTTCTTTTCAGGATAAAGATACCTTTGCCCATACCCAGCAGGAAGCAATTTTAAGAATACGACACCTACATTCCCAAAGAGGTGGTGTGGGGCGGGTGGTTTTTTGGTCTTTTAATGGGTTTTGGGTCTGGGATAATTTTCATTGTTTAGGGGGGTGGTTACAAGTTGTTGTCAAGGGTTAGGAAAAGGGCTAAGCAAAGGAGGTTGGATTTAAGGTTCTTGTTAAAAAAAAGAAAAAGAAAAAGACAATTACTAGTTTTAAATATTTTACGTTGGATTTGATTGTACAAATTATATATATTAAAATTGATATTGTTAGAAAATGCTATATGTATATTTCTAATTGTAATTACAATGTAATGCAATTTTCTGATCCTTGAATGTTATTATTACCAACTATAAAGAAATGAAAGTTAGTAGTTAGATATTATAATTGAACTTGTAGTAATATAAGTTAAGTTTTCAAAATTGAGCAGATATATTTTAGATAGACAGGTCATCTTCAAACCCTTCAGAGATCTACAGAATATGGCATTTAAAATGTTTTAATAACTTAGAAATTTTTTTCTTTTTTGTTATGACTATGAGACATGTTGGCTCCTGGCAGTACCAATCTACTTCAGAGAAAATATGGGCATTGAAGAAACTGCATATGGAGTTATCTTTCACTGTGGCAAAAGTTAGCCACTGGATAACCAAGTATCCTTGAATCAACTGCTGACAAAGAAGACAGGACATGAAATAAAGGACTACCGATTCTTGCCAAAACAAGTGTGGCTATGGCTTTATCAAAAGGCATCTTCTGAGGCCAGGACAATATGGCACCATCCCTGAAGTGGCCTTCGCAATCTGGAAAAGGTACAGTGCCCTTTTCTTCGAAGGCAGCTGAACAGGCAGTGGGCTGATGGCTTCTGATGTACAATGGAACAGCAGCTGAAGCAGTTATTCTTGAAGAGTAACTAAGCTCATGCCTCTCAATAGTAGACTGGCATTTAATAGAGGGATGTGAAGAAGAACAGGATGCTGAGATGAAGCCACATACACACATAGCCAAGAAGAATGGACAGCTGAATTTAAAAAAAAAAATCAACAATTTCCAGAATTTAAAATCCTGAATCATGACAGGACACTAGTGGAGTTCAGGTGTTTCTGGTACATGGACTGCTCTCACCCAATGTGAGGTGGAACTATTGACCTTGTGTACATCCTACTTCACAAATGAGCCTGTCAGATATGCTAAGCCTATAGGCTGGAGATGATGCCCCAACACTGTGGAGAAACCTCAGGTGACTGTCCAGGCAGCTGGCTGTTTCTGTCAACTCACAATTTTTTTGGAAGTTGCTTGTATGTACTTACTGTTTTATTTTTGTTAGGTAATATTATTTCCTTCTTGGGTCTCTGAGGGAGCTGAAGATTAGTTATAGTTGAAAATTAGTTAGGACAGAAAATGAATTAGGTACATTTTGGACTTACCAAAATAGGATAGATAATGGAATTATTTTCTCTGAATTTGTCAAATACAAATGGACTAGACATTGTTTAGGTATTTATTACTTGTATATATTGTATATAGTTATTGTACTTTTGTATATCATTTTTCTTATGTTAGTTATAACCTTTTTTCTTTTTATTAAAATAGAAAAGGGGAAATATGGTGATATTTTATTTATACTGAAATGTGATTTTATTTGTATGTTAATAAATAAAGTTGCCTGGGGGTCAGAGCTATTAGTAAGCCATAGGAAAGCTGGGCAGTGGTGGTGCATGACTTTAATCCCATCACTTGGTAGGTAGAGCTAGGTAGATCTCTGTGTGTTCAAGGATACAGCCAGCATGGAGACACATGCCTTTAATCTCAATACCAACCATAGAAGACCTGGAGGTCTGTACAGACAGGCAGTGATGAGGTGGTTGTGTGGTTGGGTTTACAACCAATGAGAAGGCAGAGCAGAAAGTCTTTATAAAGACAGGCACACTGAAAGTAGGTCTCTTTCGGAGAGGTAGGACCACCACGAGAGGAAGGGTAAGGTTTTTAGCTCTTAGCTCTGACCTCTTGGCTTTCTTCATTGCATTGGTTCTGTATTTCTTATTTAATAAGATGGTTGGTTACATCTACAACAAGGTAAAATATTAAGTGGCTATACTTGGCCTTTCCTACTGAGAAAGAAGCACAAGGCATAGTAAGCTTATTGAATTCTGGAAGCAGTACACTCCTCACTTGGCTTAGTTACTCTGGCCCACAATAAGTGACTTGGAAAAATACCAGTTGTGAGGGAGGCCTAGAACAGGAAACAGCTCTTGAACAGATCCAGGCTCCTGTGCAGGCTTCTTTGCCTCCTTGGGCCCAAAGATCCAGCTTCCCAAAGGTATTTGTTGTGTAAGTGGCAAACAAAAGTGCTGTTTGGAGCCTCTGACAGGCCTCCATAGCTGAATCACATAGAAACCCTTGTGATTTTAATTCAAGGCCTTGCCATTGTCTGAAGACAACTATTTCCTGTTTGAGAGACAGCTCTTAGCCCAGGGATTGGGCTTTAGTGGAAACTAAATACCTGAGAATGGGCTATCAAGATACCATGCAACTGAGCTTCCCATCATAAGCTGGGTATTTTCTGACCCAACAAGCCAAGAAGCTAGATGTGTAGACCAGCAAGCCAGTATCAAATGGAAGTAGCACATACATGCTCAGGCAAGTGCAGGTACTGAATGTACAAGTAAGTTACAGGATGAAGTTACCCAATT
This sequence comes from Peromyscus maniculatus bairdii, assembly GCF_049852395.1. NCBI lineage: Eukaryota > Metazoa > Chordata > Mammalia > Rodentia > Cricetidae > Peromyscus > Peromyscus maniculatus. Next base: position 118,648,660 of record NC_134855.1, on the reverse strand, counting down.
GCTTATGATTCCTATTCCCACTATTATTCCTTTTGTTCCAAAGCATGCATCTATGACCTCATGGGATGTGCCCTATGATTAGACCTGAGCCAGAGAAGATCCAGGGATGGTTTACAGATGGTTCTGCATGTTATGCAGACACCAACCAGAAGCAGACAGTTGCAGCATCACAGTCCTTACTAAGATAACCTTGAAGGATAATGGTGAAGGGAAATTTCCACAGTGGATGGATCTTTCGACAGTGCACATAGGTTCTTTGGTCTTCAAATGTGCACTAAAGGCCAGGAGTTCTCCAGGAATCCCCAGGCCTTCAACACCAGACTGAGACTGACCACTGAGACATTTAGCCTCATGGTTCTTGGGCACACCAGTGTACAGACAACTACTTTTGAACTACCCAGATCATATTGTGTAAGCCAATCTAAAAATTCCCCTTTCTATGGATAATCATTATATCAGTTCAGTTCCTCTAGAAAGTCTGACTAATATGAGGACTGTGTTACGATTTAACTCCATGAGATGCTCTCTTAAAAGCAGAGGCAGTGGGGCTTAGAAACAAAAGCAAACTCAAAGAGGGATTTCTTCAAAGCCATACATTATCTGTAGCAATTATTTTCTTTTGAGAATCATCTTTTAATTATTTGAAGAATTTAACATTTGTTTAGATTCTACAAATTCCTTAAGAGAAAAACAATAAAGATTATAAAAACAAAGAAGTATTGTGCCCAGATAGGAAAGATTTGTTGGGATGTAAATTTAAAAGAACAATGAAAATGATGGTTTAACACATCACATAGCTCAGCAGTTAAAAACACTTTTTTTTTTTCCTCTTGCAGAGAACATGGGTTCAATTCCCAGCAACCACACTGTGGCTCACAACTATCTCCTCCAACTCCAGTGGATCCATATCACCTTTTCTGAACTTCTCTGGCACCAGGCACACAAGTGCTACATATATGTACATATACATAACTGCCACAGTTCTTACTGCAGAGTTTCAGAATTTGATGGCTTCTCTTGAATACAACTCAAGTAAATATTCTAATACCTGAAACCATGGGGCCCAGAATAAGCACTTTCAGTTGATCACAAACCTACCTGTCAGTGTATCAGATTTTAAAAGATCCAGAACACCTTACAACATTCCTATAAAAAGTCACCTTTTTGGCTTTTGAGCTATGGAGTATAATCTGCTGTTGTGGAAGAATTGTTCCTACAGCCATTCCATTGTGCCAATAAAGCCACCTTGAATCAAAGGACAGAGTCAGTGATTGGCTGACTGGGATTAGCCATAGAGTTCCCGAAGGACTGAGGAGGTCTGCTAGAGAGGACAGGAAAAGAGAAGGGAGGATTTCCTGAGCATTTCGGGCAGTGGTTTGGGAAAAATGTTGAGAGAGGGACAGCCAATCAACTCTCTGCTGTCTTTGAATTTATCAGGTCTTTATCTCAACTTCTGATTCCTGAGTTTTTATTAGACTAGAACAATTTAGATACTCATTACATCAGGTGTCTAACACGTGACATTATTAAACCATGCTGCCACTGCCACTGGTGGCTGGCTTTGTCTCCCTCCCCACAGACTCTCCACACCTTTTTTGTTTTTTTATGCATCTGGGGTTTTTACATTGCAGTCTTTTCTATGGCAGCATTTAGCTGCTGCCTGCCCCAGCCCCAAAGGCCGCTGGGGTTAGCCACCCCATCACCAGCCTGTGCTCTCACTTCTCAAGCCCAAGCCACTCCGCCCCCCACCGACCCCCAGGCCAGCTCAGCTGCCTTGAGACCCCCTCGGGGCTTGGGCTTTTACTGCTGCCATCACTGCAAGCTGCCAAGTGGCCAGGAGCTACATCACCAGTGTCCTCTACCTAGCCTTGCTAAGCAGGCTGGGTGGTCCTATCTCATGCCTTGTTCCAGCTGCATGGATTTCTCCTATCAGTTTCCTCTTCAGACAGCTCACTCACCTCGGGGCACAGCAGTGATCAGGCAAAGTGGCCCCGGGGAGCCCAGCCTCCATGCTAAGCCAGTGGAACATCATCTCTGCTGGCGATTACCCCAGCACATCTCCGCCCACACTGTCAGCGTCATCAGAGCCTGTAAGACACCTGGGAATTTTTAAACAGGGAATTCGATTTTTAAAAAAAGAAAAGAAAAGACAATCTTTCCCATGTTAAGAATAGGAAATATCAAGTTCCAGAAGAAACGGGAGTGTGGTGTGAACATGGGGAAGCAAAAGAAAACAAGGAAATATGTGACTATGAAGCAAATGCTTAGTCTCAGAGATGAGAGACTTAAACAAAAGGATAGATTAAAGCCTAAAAAAAGAAAAGAAAAGAAAAGACCAGACCAGCGCTGGGTCCACCTTACCACATTCTCTTTGATACCAACTTCGTCAGCTTGCATTAAAGCCAAACTGGACTTAGTGCAGTCAATGATGGACAAGTGTATCCCTTGTATAACTGGTTGTGTAATGTCTGAAGTTGAGAAAGTGGAACAGAAGTGTCAAGTGGCACTAAGGATCACCAAGGATCCATGATTTGACTGACTTCCATGCATCCATGCATACACAAAGGAAACTATGCTGATGACTGCTTGGTCCAGAGAGTCACTCAGCACAAGTGTTACTGTGCTTGTACTGGAGGGAGAGGGGAGACGAGGGGACCTCAAATGAAGATTCCGGAAGATCCCTGGAGTTCCTATCATGTACATTTCTAACCATCAGATACAACATTGAGCAGATGCCAGATGATTATAGAGCTCCTCGGTTATAATTCTTACTTGACAAAATTTGCTTACCTTTCTTTGACCAGCTTTCTCTGTTGTCAATTAATTAAACACATTTTTGATTTTTTAATGATAAAAAATAATAGGGGGCAGTGGTGGCACATGCCTTGAATCCCAGCACTCGGGAGGCAGAGGCAGGAGGATCTCTGTGAGTTTGAGGCCAACCTGAGCTACAGAGATCCAGGAAAGGCACAAAGCTACACAGAGAAACCCTGTCTCGGAAAAATGGGGGGGATAATAGGAAATATCACAATTTAGGGAGTTAGGACCATGTTTAATGCTACTACATGATGACCATAACTTCTAATAAATGTATGATTACAGAATCAGTCTTTTCATAACTTAAAGCAGTTACCCATTGAAATCCTGAATAAGTATCTATGGTATGGTACATATACTTTAATTTTCCAACTCCACAAAATGAAACACATTCATTTGTCAAATTTCATTTCTTTGGATACTTTTTAGGTTACTTCCTACAGGTAATGGAGTTTGGTTATACAAAGAACAAGTAGGATATTTCCTTATAATTTCCTTGGCTTGTTTGCCAAGTGATAGAAAAATCTTTCTTAAACCTTTGCTGTTAGCATGGTATTTCTTATGAAATTCTGAGGCTTCTAGCTCATTTCCTACCAATAGTTGATCAATTTCATCATTACCTTGTGCTAGAGGACCTGGTAGACCTGCATGGGATCTGAAATGTGTTATATACAAGGGATGATTTCCATTTCTAATCATTTCTTGTAATCAAATAAATAGCAAAGTTAAATTTCTGAATCATCTGGAATAAGTTCAGTGTTTTCAGTATTTAAAACAATTCTTTTTGCATATTGAGAATCAGTAACTATATTAAGAGGTTCTGAGAAATCTTATCATACCATGAGAATAGCATAAAATTCTGACTTTTGAATGGAATCATAAGGGCTTTGAACTACTTTACTTAAATTTCCTGACTTATAACCTGCCTTTTCTGATTTATTTGCATCAGTATGGGATTTAGGAGCTCCAGAAATTGATGTTCCACTTATTGTATGAGTGAGAATCCAATTAGTTCTTTTTATAAACTGAAGTCTTTTGCTTTTGGGATATTTGTTGCTAATCTCTCCCAAGAAATTACTGCAAGCTATTTGCCAGTGTTCATTTTCTGTTCACAATGGGGAAATTTTAGCATTAGTAAAAGGTACTACAATTTCTGCTGGGTCAGTTCCTGTTAACTGATGAAGTCTCAATTTTCCTTTCAGGATCAATTCAGAAACCTTTTCTACATAGGTCTTTAACTTTTTACTGTTTGTGTGGCAAAAATACCCATTCTAAAATATTATCTTCTCTCTGCATAAGAATTCCTGTAGAAGAATGCATAGAAAGTACAATAACCAGAATACAATCAAGCTCTGGATCCAGACAATCCACATGTGCATCTTGTGATTTCTTTTATACCAAAGCCAATTCTTTCTCAGCCTCAGCTTATAATTTTCTTGGGCACTTTTAAGTCCTTATCACCTTGTAAGGTTTGAAATAAATTACTTAGTTCTTAAGTTGTTAATCTCTCCCAGGCATTTTTGAAAATCATTAAGAATTAGTTATTGATCTCTTCTGATTTGTACTTTCTGTGGTTGAATCTTTTGTAAACCTATCTTATATCCTAGGTAATTAATAGAATCTGGTCAGTATATATAGATCATCCTATGTGATGCGACATTAAATGATGAGTCTGCTTGCTGTGACCTCAGATTACAGTCAAGATCTCTTGACACACCCACAATTTGTGAATGGGAATTTGGAAGATGGAGGAAAAATTGAGCTGGATTCTGCATGGAGACTGAAGTCTGACAGAGAGAAGGGAAGCATGGTGAGGAAATAATGAAGCAATTGGAAACACCAGGAACTTACCAGAAGCATATTTTAGAGAAAGAAATGATCACGAGAATATAATCTTCTTTCAATAAAATCCTCAGAAATCTGGCAAGGGTATTAATCTCCTGAGGGCAATGTTTTGTTTTTTAATAAACTGACAGAAAGAAGAAAGGCAGGAGACTGAAGATTTAAGGATGCATCTCCAAAACTCTGTCAAAATACAATTCAGGAAATTATGCTAAAACAGGACAGCAAATATGTCCTCAACCTCATGGTTGAAAAGAGACAAGGAACAAATAACTATGGCCACACTATATAAAGAGATTTTTTATAATAAAATAATATAGTTATGGATCCTGAAAATTCACTTTCAGCCTCAATATTTTGATTTGTTCATCAGAGGGATAAAACAAGAATAACTTTAAATTTTTACTTTACATACTATCTTTGCATTTCCAAAGAGAAAACTTGCTATATAGTTTGCATACAATGAATCATATCTATTTGGATCCAAGTCTATCTTCTCTACTACATCTAACCCATCTCTACATGTAGAAGAAACTATTCCTCTCTCACTCCAAAAGAATTTGCCAAGACCCACAGAAATATTTTCCCTTGTATTTGCAATTGTCTAGGCCTGACTGATAAGCACATTTTTTCCTATACACTGCTATATAAAGAAGTGAGGGGAGGGAAGAGGAGTGGGGAGGAGGGAGAAGGGAAGAGAAGGAAAAAAAGAAACAAGAGAGAGAATGAATTACAGATCAGTAGCAAGAGACTAGGCAAGGATATTTAAATCAAGATCATTTGAAACACTGAGGCGTTCACCATTAACGTTATGAGCTATAAGAAGACACTAAAGGTGGCAGGCTGAACAGAGAGACAACATGATCATTTTGTCTGCATCTGGAGAATAAGTGAAGTTTCTGTTAAAGCATTCAGGATTCTATTGCAGTACTCTGGGTAAGAAATGAAGGTCATGTGCCCTAAAGGAGACTGTCAAATACATGTCAGTGAAGTGAAAAGAAAATTAACATTCAAGAATGAAGTGACCAACAGTATTATACGCAAAGAACATAAGGACAAGAACTGGGAAGATGGCTCAGCTCCCAAAGTGTTTGCTGAGTGAGCAGGAGAACCTGAGTTCAGATCGCCATCAAAAGCTGGGAGGGGAGACAAGCACTGTAATCCTAGCACTGGGAAGGTAGAACAGGAGAGTCCCTGGGCTTGCTGGCCAGTTAGTATTGCCAAATTGGTGAGCTCCAGGGTCAGGGAACAACCCTGTCACAAAAAAATAAGGTGGAGAACAAGAGAGGACAATGCCTGGCATCGACCTCTAGACTTTGCATGCACTCATGCATTCACATACATACACATATACAGGTGTGTGATCACACACATACTCACACATACACTGCATCAAAATTAAAAGAAAGAAAACAAGGACCAAAAGGAGTTCATAGATTCAAGAAGAAAAAAGGGAAGAGGTTATGGTAACAATTGGTGAGATGGTTTTAATGGAAGCAGTTTTGTGGGAGACAGGTTGACAGCATCCCAGAATGCAGTACGCATTGACTAAGAATCCAAGGAATACTGGTGAAAAAGCAAATACATTTTGACTCTAGTTTTTCTGATCTAGCCCAGGCACATCAGACTTGAGTTCTTGAGATTCTTCCGAATCAAAATGGACTCATACCAGGGTTACCCACAAGTAAAGAGGGCAGAGATGTAGCTAACAGCAGTAATAGTTGTGAACTAGGAGGAAAAGCCCAGGATTTACCTCAGCTGAAGTACTCACTACAAAGTGAAATTGTTTCACCTCTCCTTCCTGTCTCCCCCTCAAATTGCTCACTCCCTAAAGGGTCCTTCACACCACTGCCAGGGGAATCTGTGTAGTTCATATTTACCGCATCTTGTTCCTCTGACAAACTCTTCAGACTCACCACTGCCTTTGGTTAAAAAGACAGTCTCATCCCCTAAAGGTGAAACTTGAAGCACTTCATAATCCGAAGCCATCTGCTCTATGCACACTCGGCCACCTGTGGCTCTGTAGCATACTATGCTCTCACCACTTCCCTGGTTACACACTTTTCTGTTTGTCCTAGATACTTCAGATATAAATCTAATAAAGAAACTGCATCACGCTAGATAGCAACCAGCATGTATTTACCTCTGCCACAAAACTCGGTCTGTGGTTCACAAAATAGGCACTTGATAAATCTTTGCTGATTCTTTTGTCAAATGAAAATTTGTGCCCAAATGTTTTCAAGCATTCTTAGGAGGTAATCATGGTAAGTACTGAATGTTTTCACTAGAAAAATGCTTCTTTAGGAAATCAAATTTAATAACACGATTAGTAATTGTACAATTCATGTTCGTGCATATGTGATGTTTGGAAAACTACTCAGGAAAACAGCTTCTCTAGCTAGAGCATCTGCTGCCCACTAGAAACGGATGTGCACAATGAACATCAAAGGAATGTGGAATTCCACAGCTGACTGTGGAAGGCACTCCTGTGCTGAGCTCTCTCAGAGAAGAACGCTGGAGTGAAATCCATTCCACAGCCAGCCAGTAATAACTATGATAGCTAAATTACATCAAAGTGCAGATTATGTGTCACACTGAACTACATACTTTCCACATATTAAGTTATGATCTTCCTCTGACCTTTGCCTCCAGTACTATCCAATTTTACATGTGAAAAGACTATGGATTAAAAGACTGGATAATCTTCCTGATCTTTCTGATATTAGCAATTGATAGCAAGTGCTATAAGCACAGTGCCAACAACCTAAATAAATGTGTGAACCCAGAGAAAAAGTGGGTGTCCAAACAATGAAACCCACAAAATCAGAATTAACATTTTCCTAATTGTCTACAGAACACAGGACTATGTCAAATGATCAGCTGTCACCAGCTCTTAAATAATTATCATGTGGATTATATTTTAATACATATCAGATATGATTTAGGACAGAACTTTAAAAATAAGAATGCCCAGCCAGGCAGTGGTGGCACACTCCTTTAATCCCAGCACTTGGGAGGCAGAGGCAGGCAGATCTCTGTGATTTCTAGGCTAGCCTGGTCTACAGAGCGCATTCCAGGACAGGCTCCAAAGCTACACAGAGAAACCCTGTCTCAAAAACAAAACAAAACAAACAAACAAAAATAATGCCCGAATTTTATAAAGATCTTAAGATAGTTCTGAAACATTATAAATGAACAAGTATGTCATCTAAGAAGGGATACATATGCCAGAAAGTACATAGAAAAAAGTATTCAACATCATTAATCCTTTAAAAAAGTAATTAAAATATAAAATACCACTATATACCTAGTGAAGTCATAATTCTAACACCAAATATTAGCAAAAATGTATACAAACTGCATTCCTCAAACATACATAATACATGTAGTTGTTTATCTCAGACAGAAACTTTTATAGTCATACAGAGACTTGAATATTTATAGAGTATATTCATAGTTCATAGAAGTTTTATTGTCAATAGAAAAGTAGTGAAGAGAACCCAAATGGCCATCAATAAATGAATGGTAAAATTTTTAGAAATCTATGTATACCAACAGGAGAAAAACAGAATGAACTACTATTGATACATGAAAAAAATGCAACAATATGGGTAGATTTAAGGGTCTTTTGTTTAGTGAGAAAAGTCAATCTCAATAGATTACAGGCAATATATTGGAGGATTTATTAAGGCAACAAGGGGGTTTATTTTATGGGGCAACTTATAGCTTGTAAAGGGGTTGGTTACAGGATCTGGGAGAGGTGAGGTGCAGTCCAGCTGGGTTCTCTGGAGAACTCCGCTTGGTCTATCATCCAGCATCCAGGATCACCAGGAACCAAGAGAGCCAGCACATCCACATCTTGAGTCTTAAGAGCTCCAGTCTCCACTCCACCTCAGGGGCAGGTCATAGGTAGGCATGACAGTTACCACTAAGCCTCACTGAGGGTAGTACTTCCAGGTCAAAGCTGGAACAGCTACCCACTACAACAATATATGATTGTTATTCTTATATAACATTTTATTATTTATATTGTTTTTATTACAAAATCATAATTGCATGCATTTATAAGTAATTATATGACATTTTATATGTCTAAAATATAGATTTATCAGATCAAGCTAATTAACATCTCCAAAACATTGCTTACCACTTCTACAGTGACACATTCAGCATTCACTCTTTTTTTTCAAAATATGCATTATTATTGCTTATAATCATGCATCTGTGTCATAAACCTCAAAATCTATTCCTCCTGTGTATCTGAAAATTTTGTCCCTTTGATCAATTCTCCATTCCCTTCATCACCAAACATTAATTTCTACTGGATATCACTCTACTATCTACTTCTATAATTTCATTCTCTTGGCAACAAATGTGACAAAAGACCAACAGGGTAGCATCAAAATAAAAATCTGGAAACTCAGGAAACAATTAACAAAGTACAGAGACAAGCCATAACATGGAAGAGAGTTCTTTCTTAATAAAAGTGTTCTGTACCTGAATTGTGGTGATGCATGACTTCATACATGGGATAAAACTACATATACATATACACTTACAGATGAAAGTTAAAATGGTGGAATCTAAAGTCTAGATAATAGGAGTATATAAGTGTCAATGTCCTAGACCATGGTGTACCTCACTTGGTAAAGTGTTTACTAAATGCTCAAGGGCTGAATGTGATCCTCAGTAAAGAATAGCACTATGAGTTTCTCTTATCAAACACTACAAAACTTGTGTTTAGGACAAGGAATTACAATCTTACCTACCCCATCTCGTAAGACTTTTATACAAATGTTTTAATCCTCTCTACCCAGTAAAAATTTGGTTATCCAAAGGCCCACTGCTCTATCATAGGAATTTGAAGGCCTGGAATAGTGATCCTTTTCTCCTTGGAGCAGGGACCCTTCCCCTTCCTCCTCCGTTTCTGGTCTGCCAGTTCTTTTCAACTAGCCAACTGAATAGACTGTGAGGTCAGATCCCAGCCAAAGGGGAACGATACAGTCACCACTTTCCTCAGAATAAAAACAACAAAATGCACATCATGTCTCCACGTGTTTGCTCTTCCCCCTTGATCAAGAGTAAAATTTGCCTTGTCCAGACACTTCAACTGAGCGATAGTCTCTTTCCTTGCAACAATGAGCCTATTTCTATCAATACTGCCATATATATATATTTTAACAGAGCTGAGGACCGAACCCAGGGCCTCGCTGCTAGGCAAGTGCTCTACCACTGAGCTAAATCCCCAACCCCCCAAAAATATATAAATAGCATTTTCCTAGGTCTCATATTATACTACAGGTTACATGATACTGTCATTGCTGGAGGCTTGCAAAAGGTTACATAGAACTCTGATTTCTTTCTTTTCCTACAATTTACTAAAATTATTTAAAATAAAATTTAAAAAATAAAACAGTCTAAGTATAAGAACCTGACATGGAACCTATATCTGCCTGATTCTTTTTGTTTGTTTGGTTGGTTGGTTGGTTGTTTGGTTGTTTGGTTGTTTTTCAAGACAGGGTTTCTCTGTGTAGCTTTGTGCCTTTCCTGGATCTCGCTCTGTAGACCAGGCTGGCCTCAAACTCACAGAGATCCGCCTGCCTCTGCCTCCCAAGTGCTGGGAGTAAAGGCGTGCGCCACCACTGCCCGGCTAGCTGCCTGATTCTTAATGTGTGCTATTTCCCTGCCAGCTAACATTATACCTATTACAACTTCTTTTGTTAAAACACACACATAAGCGCAACTTCCTAGAAGGAAGAATAATGAAGAAGCCTCTCAGCCGGCCAGTGGTGGCGCACGCCTTTAATCCCAGCACTCGGGAGGCAGGGGCAGGTGGATATCTGTGAGTTCGAGGCCAGCCTGGTCTCCAAAGCGAGTTCCAGGAAAGGCGCAAAAGCTACACCGAGAAACCCTGTCTCGAAAAACAAAAAACAAAACAAAACAAGACAAAACAAAACAAAACAAAAAAAAAAGAAGAAGAAGCTTCTCTCGGGTAACATGCAAGGGAATTTCAACAAATACTTGATTAAGCACTTTAAAATATCGAATCCTCCCATTCAGAACTATAAAGATCACTGGTTTCAATATACTAATGTGGTCATAAAAGAACTTTGGCTGTCAGGCAGAAAGCGACGGCAGGGCGGCTTTGCCACATTGACTCAAGTGCTGCCTTGCTGGAGGTGGCTCTGGAATTTCCTGTCATGTTTCCTTGTATACCTGAAAGCTAACAGCTGTGCCTCTCTTTTCGTACCAGGCCAACAAACAGCACAGCAGAGAGCTGTAAATAGAGCCGTTACCTGTACATTAGGTGTTTCTTTCCCATCCACCCAGGAAATACCTGAGGAGCCAGTCCAGTGAACACAGCCAAATCACAATCATCACAGCCAGAGAGGTAGAAGGGTATAAAAGTTGATTCTTATCTTCAGATTAACTCATCATAATCATGTACACTATGCAACGTAAAACAAAAAAGAAGCAAAATAGTGACTTAAGGAGGTTTTTCTAACAATACTTTATTTTATGTCAATAAAAATTACCCAATAAATATTTTTATTGATTTATTAAATAAATGATTTTTAAAACCAAAGCCAAACTGCTTCACTGTAACAAGTTCCCAGTGCAGAACATGTTATTATAGGTATGATAAATTCAATTATATAAAGTTCAATTTAACACACATACAGTTTGAGTATCTCTTTTTTATGATTTTTTTTAACTTTTACTGATTATTCATGGATTTCACATCATGCATTCTGACTCAACTTTTCTCCCCATCCCCTCGAATCTGCTATGTGCCTTGTAACCTCCCCCCAAAACAAAACAAAATGTAAAAGTAAAACCAAAACAAAAACAAAAAGGAGGAAAAGAATCTCATTGTGGAAGCTGTAGTGTGGTCCACTGAGTCACACAGTTTACTTTAGTCCATTCATTGTCACTTGCAAGTGTTGGCTAGCATTAGTCATGGGTCTGGCTCAATACCTCCGGCTTACTCTGGCTCTCTGTCATTGTCCTGAGTCATGGAGATCCTGCTGTTTTGGATCTATAGGTTCATCCCCTTCATATGTTCCAACAGTTCATAGATACGGTAGATGTTGGGGTAGGCTAACTCATAGCCCTGGTTCTGGGCCTGGGTGGTAGCTGGGTTGGACAGCCCACCAGCTCTCTCTCTCATCCTTACCACCAGGGTGAGCTCTCTCCAGCCCTGCCTTGGCTAGCTCACCCAATGCAGCCTGCAGCAAGGAGCAGGGCCAGTTTTCCTGCTCTCAGATCCTCAGATGTGGCTCACCCACACTTACACCACCAGGTCCATCTCTACTGTTTCGCCCAGGCAAGGTGCAGGACCCTCACTCCCAATTGCTGTAGGGAGTATAGGAGGGGTGTGGAGAGACGGAGTCAACTTTCCTGGCTCACACACTTAGGGCTGGCTCACCTGCACTCCTGACAACAGAGTCAGCTCTAGTGTGTGCAAAGCACACTCTTCTGTGCGCTGCAGCGGGTGAGGGTCAGGGCCAGCTCTCGTACCTGTTGTATGTATAACGGAGCAGGGGAGAAAGGGCATCTTTCCCTCACCTATGCCACCACAAGGCAGATGACAGAGAAGCAGGGAGGGTCAGCTCTCTTTCTCTCACACCCTCAGGTTAAGCTCAACTAAGTCCCTGACCACAGGGTCACGAGTAGAGTGCTGCCCAGATGAGGTGCAAGCCTATGGTGAGGAGTGGGAGCATCTGTCATGAGTCTGAAGGGCCAGCTCTCCTGCTACAGTATACAGCAAGGGCAGGTCCAGCAATCCCGGGGCCAGTGAAGAGTGGGGCCACGTCAGCATAGCATGCTTCCAATGACCCTCTGTGATAACCCAGGCCATGGGCATCATCACAGACCCCAGCTGCAGCAGGATCATGGACCCAGACATGGCCCTAGGCAGCACCTCAGGCCCTGATGCCACCATGGCCCCAAGTGGCAGCACAGGCCACCCAGATTAGTATGGCCTCGACAGCAGCATGATCTTCAGACACCAACATGGTCTCAGGTGGCTGACCAGACCATCATCATCCACACAGCCCCCCAGTGGTAACAGGAGCCACAGATATCAAATGAGACCCTGGCTGCCGTAGGGCTATGGACCCAGACATGGCCCTCGGCAGCAGCCCTGGTCCAGATACCTTGGCCCCAGGTGATGGTTGTGTCCACTCAAATTGGCAATGCCCTAGTGGCAGCATAGCACATGAACACCAACATGGTAACAGGTTGTGGCCTAGACACTGGGCATCCGTGTGGCCTTTGGTGGCAACATGGGCCATCAACACAGACCCTGGTTGTGGCAGGCCCTAGACCCAGACATGGTCCTAGACAGCAGCCTGGACCCAGCTGTCCCTATGGCCTCAGGTGGCAGCACAGGCCACCCAGATCTGCACAGTCCCACAGCATTGTGGCCCTTGGACACCAACAAGGCCCCAAGTGGCAGTCCTGAACATCTCTTAAAATCATAAGGTCAAGACATTGCTTTGGATAGTGAAAGAATAAATAAAAAGGGTACCATTATGTGCTTCATGGAGAAGAACAAACACAGTTAACAGAATCCAAGAAAAGTTATTGTTACTCTCAAGTGAACAAGGTAAATTCAATGTTATGTTAACAAGGAGAAAAAGAAGAACTAGAATCATTGACTAAAAATTTCAAAAACATACTGGAATGTTGGTGGTACATTTATAAAAACTTTTAAATCTTAAATATTTTGTAATTAAAGTTCATACATTTATAGAATTCTGGCATAGTAAATGATTACTCACTCACTAACCACAGGGATATCTAACCCAAATTCTGCACCAGTGTTCATGAGATACTTTCCAAGACCCCAACTGCTCCATAGGCCTTGGCCGTATAAACCAAAGGAAAACTGCTTGAAACTGAGGGTCACAAAAAACAACCTATGAGGTCTACATATAAGGAAGATCTGAGCCTGTGAGATGATGGATAAAAATCAGACCAAAAAAAAGGCAGCTAGGTTGGGTAGAGATTAAACAATCCACACTCCTTTTGGAATAGGAAATGACATCTCAAAAAGGCAAGAGACGCATCAGAGGAGAAAGGAAGCAAAGAGGCATTAGAAGAAAAAGAAAACAGCCGAGTTATGGCAAAGCTTGTACTTGACAAAGCAACTGACACCAAACTCTGAAGGAAGAGCAAGCTCACAAGACTTCCAGCCTTCATGCCAGACCCCAAGAACCCTGCCATGTGCTGAATAAGGGTCTTCCAGTTCTTACTCTGTTCACCTCCAAGGCTTTTTCCTACCACCCTGTGTGAATTTACGTCACCCGAGATAACCTTGAGACAACATGGAACTTACCTGAACCCTGCACTTCTGGAAAACAATGGCAGTCAAGAAGTCCCACCCACTCTTTTGAGTTCTGAGAGACTGCTAACTGTAAATCAACATTCTTCCTCTTGGCTTACAGAAAACTCACAGGTGACATCTTGTAGCCTCTGCTAAGGCTGACAGAGATAGTCCAAATTCCTATTCTATTGTCTTATACCTGAACTTTCTATCTCCATTTACCCAGGTTAAGTCTGGCTCATGGACTTCACCAAACTTAAGTCCATCCATCCTCTCTCCTTGTTCTAAACCCCTGAATTTTGAACCACTGTGATTATTGAAAAAGCACCACTCTCTAATGGCTCCTCCAGAAGGAGCCACCTGTCTAATCCCATCATTCCATTCCCCAAAACTTTCTGTACTTTTTTTTTTTACATCTTCCTGTAAAAGAAAGCCCTTTTTAGACACTTAAAGATCTTCTGAGTCAAATAGTTCTTCCTACTTCAATTCTCTTCAGCTCTCCAGGGCCACCATCCTCTTCCATTAAAGAGCCCGAGATTAAAGACTGCCTTTACCTAAGTCTAGACATGCTTTCATTTGATACTTTCAACCTACAAAGGGGGTTTAACTTTCTAAAGGACAAATCATAATTCTTTCTTATTAATATTTATCCTTATAGAATCACAATTGTTACATCCTTTTGATATATAACACAAGAAAACATATGAGACAAGAACAATATAAATAGCATGCTGTCATATTTCCTTCAATATTCAAAGAAGAAAATTATACACTGAAATATGCAAGTAAAATGCATTTTATAATAAAAATGAAAACTTACAAACAAGTGAGAATTTGAAATCAGATAATTTCTCCACATTTCTCTTTTGGCTGATATAATCTAATTGTATCTTTAGAACTTATTCAAAAGAAAGAAAAAGCTAGCTGAATTACTATTTCTCATTAACTCAAACATGAAACCAGTATTCATATAACTACTAAAATTCTGAAGAACTCTTTAAAATAGTTTGTTATTGCCGGGCGGCGGTGGTGCACGCCTTTAATCCCAGCACTCGGGAGGCAGAGGCAGGCGGATCTCTGTGAGTTCGAGGCCAGCCTGGGCTACCAAGTGAGTTCCAGGAAAGGCACAAAGCTACACAGAGAAACCCTGTCTCGAAAAACAAAAAAATAAATAATAAATAAAATAAAATAAAAAAGTTTGTTACTTCTCCAGTAGTCCAAGACTCTTAATCGGATATATAAAACAAATCCTCAATGTTTTTAAGCACGAAGAAAAAGATTTAAGGCATTTCTATACCCATACAGTATAGAAAATGTTTTGAAGTCATAAAGGCATAGCAAAGTAAATACAGAAAAGTGAACCACTCACCCGCATTGACTATTGCATCCACCTCTAGCAATGTGATGTCACCTCTGTAGAGAGAAACCTTTTCACTCAAACTTTTCTTCATTTGTGATGTTTCCTGAGTATTTTCTTCTGTAATAAAAAGAGATACATATTATCAGTAATAGTCCCAATTTAATCAACATCTTTTTGTGTATATGCATGTGTGCGCTCATGCTAAGGGGGTGCATTACCGTTCCGTGGTGCAAGTGTGGAGGTCACAGGACCACCTTAAGTGTCTGTTCTCACCTTCACCTTGTTTTGAAACAGGGTCCTACTACCACTGCATGTGCCAAGGTGGCTGGACCTCAACTTCTGGAGATCCTCCTATGGCTGCTCCCATCTTCCCATGGGAGCACTGGGCTCACAGGAACTCAAACACATCCGGCTATTTTATATGGGTTCTGGGGATTCAAACTCAGGGCCTCATGTTTGAATGACATGAGCTTTTACTCACTAAGCCATCTCTCCCAGCACTAACCAACTGCTTTCTAATCAGGACAACTATAAGAGCCAATATGAATCACAGAATTACAAACAAAAAATTTCAAATATGGTTAAGTACCAGGTGTGTGGTTTGTTCTCTATTTATATTCTATTTTCAATATAAATGCACTGGCTAGACCAGTGGTCAGTTGGGATTTTTGAGCAACGATGGGCAATGTCTTTGGTCATAAAAAAAATTAACATTATCAATTTTATTATGATACTATCATTTGAAGATGAAATTGCATTCTATTATATTCATAAGGCAACTACAGAAAGAAAACACTTTTCACAGTGAAGGAGCTCATTGCCACTTTTCCAGTTATTTAAAAGAACCCTTCAAAACATTTATTTAACCATATAGGTTCAACTCTTTGCTATATTTAAAAAGATGTCCCTCACGATAGGGCACCTCAAGGAGAAGATCTGAATTTGTGAAAATGCTCTTTTCTTTCCACATTGTATTTAACCTTTTGCCCTACAAGACAATGTTACTAGGCAAAAGAATAGCTCCATCCAACACACAGAGCCAGCAAGCTGTTCTAAAATCTGACACATTGTTACATACTTATACTTATTTGAATTGCCATTTTAAGACAAAGTAAACCCATTTAACATGAATGTCTTAAAATACATAAAGATTATGCATAAAAGTACTCTTATCATATTCTAAGAAAAACATTCATAAATTTAAACTTAAGTATTTATGAAATATGCACATCCTTTATGAAGAACTATAATGCTGTCCTGTAGAGAGAGGTATTTGCTCCACCCATGACCTTGGGCTATTCAGCCCAAAGGGGGCAGTGCTTCCTGCCATTGTATGTGACCTCTTATAAGGAGTTGGAGAAGGGTCACAAGCCCCTTCTCCCTACTCCTGCCTTTGAGGTGGATTCACTCCTGGTCAGTTCAGAGGACAACTTCAGCTGTCTACTCCCTTTTGTATTCATGAGTGTATTTCCTCAATTTATATCTTAATAAATTCTGTAACCCATTTAATAGACTCACATGGATTGATCACAATACTATCCACTCACTAAAACACTCTCAGATGAGCATGTAATTTTAAAGTAATTGGGAAATAAGAAGTGATAGGTTTTGAAGTACCTAAATTGTCTTTGGGACTGTCCTAGTTTGGTTTCTCTCTTGCTGTGATAAACACCATGACCAAAACCAACCTGGAAGAGGAAAGGTTTTATTTTCTCTTACAGTTACAGGCCACCACCAGGAAAAGTCAGGACAGGAACTCAAAGCAGAAACCTGGGGGGGGGGGGGCAGGAACTGAAGCAGAGACTATGAAGGAACACTGATTAAGGCTTGCTTGCTTTCTCTGAATTGCTCAGCCGCTTTTATTAAACAGCCTGGGGCCCCTGCCCAGGAGTCACACTATTTACAGTGTATTTACAGTGGGCTGGGCCCTCCCACATCAATCAGCAATCAAAAAAAAAAAAAAAAAATACCCCCAAAGACATGCCCATAGGCTACTCTGATGCAGACAATTCAATTGAGATTCCTAATACAGCAAGACCCTGAGTTTCACATCCCATCAGTTACTGCTCTTAGGACTTTTAAATTTAAAAACCCAGCTTTGCTGTTAAAGTTCTCTGGACTACAAAAAAAAATTTTTTGATGATTTCTGCAGACCATCCTAAGTATCAGCATCAGTGAAAATCTATAAATTACAAGACTCCTCACTAAAGCTAAATGTCAGAACTGCAGTGGGTATTAAATTAGCAAGGATTTCACAAAAAAAAAAAAAAAAAAAAAAAAAAAAAAAAAAAAAATTTATTTGTGTTTGGGAGGTGAAAAATAAACTTATAAGCTATTCGCCACTTTTAAGAAATGGGTCTATAAATTAAGCCCCTATTTTTTCACAGAATATTTTGTATGCACCACTACACTTGTAGTGATGCTGTCAAGTTGCTAGATAATGGCAGGATTTGAGGACATTATGGTTGGACACCTCCTTCATAATTAATGGCGTATGAAACCAATGACTGAAAATGCAGGACTCTAAGTACTGGTCAGAGGAATGGAATGGGGCTTGAGTCCTGTCTCTAGCTGTCGGAGGAAACGTGACATTTTGAGGTGCACAGAATGGCATTAATAGCCATTTAAACTTGGTTCCAAGAGCCCCAAACTTTACAAGATCACTGTCTATCAAGAGGTTTTTGTGAAAAACAAACAAACAAACAAAAACCACAAAAAAACAAGGATATATATTGTATCATGTTGTGTCCATTCCTCCCCCCACCCTTATAAGAGACAATCCAAACTGACTTGTCAATCACCTGTACAGGAAAATGCTCCCCCAGGAAAAAGTTGTCAATTTTAGAGATTTTAAAGGCTATATTGAAAAAAAAGTATAAAGTCTGCCTAAAATCAAAAACTGGCACAATTCTCTCATGGACAGAATCATAGCTTCTGCCAATTCTTCTGGATCCTTTGACTTCTTCTCCTATCTGTGTCTATTTTACTTCCTTCTTAGTGTTATAGCTAAGACTGCAAGCACTATATTTAATAGGGATGAGGGGAATGGGCATCTTGTTAATGATGTTAGTGGGACTGTTTGGAGTTTTTCTCCATTTTTGCATGATTGCTATCAGTTTGTCATTTACTAAGTGGAGTTCAAGTCTCTCCATTTCTAGTTTCTCCAGGTCTTTCATTATGAAGGGGTGTTGGAGTCTGTCTTTCTGCATCTACAGAGATGATCATGTGATTTCTTTCCTGAGTTCACTTCTATGAAAATCATATATATTGACTTCCAAAAGTTGTAAATGATTGTATCCAGTATGAAGCCAATTTGATCAATCTGTTTTGATGTGTTATTGCATTCAGTTTGCAAGTATTATATTAAGAAACTTTGCATATATGTTCCAGCCTATAATTTTGTTGTTGTTGTTGTGTCTTTACCTGGTTTTAATATAAGGATAATGACAGTTTCTTAAAAGGTTGGAAATGCTCCTTCAATTCCTATTTCTATGAAATAATTTGTGAAGTATTGCTTTAAAGGCCTGGTAGAATTCTGTGCAAAATACATCTGGCCAGGAACAGTCTTTAGTTGGGAGATTTTTAATTGCTGCATCACCTTCATTGCTTGTTATAGATTTTTTTTTTATTTTTATTTTTTTTTTTTTGGTTTTTCGAGACAGGGTTTCTCTGCGTAGCTTTGCGCCTTTCCTGGAGCTCACTTGGTAGCCCAGGCTGGCCTCGAACTCACAGAGATCCGCCTGGCTCTGCCTCCCGAGTGCTGGGATTAAAGGCGTGCGCCACCACCGCCCGGCTTATAGATTTTTTTTTTACTGCATCTTAATTTAATCTTAGTATGTTATATGAATCTATAAAAAACATTCATTTTAGATTTTCCAATTTAATGGTATAAATTTGAACTCCTGCCTGAATTTCTTGATATCTGTTGTGATAGTACACGTTCTGTTTCTAATATCATTAATTTGTAGCTTCTCTTTTGTCTTTGCATTAATTTTACTAAGTTTTTGTTTTTCCAATGTCTTGAGGCACATCATCAAATTATTTGAGAACTCTTATTTTTTTAAGGATTCATTTTACTAATTCTATTATTTGTATGTATGAGGGGTGCCCACAGAGGTCAGAAGAGGGCACTTGATCTCCTGGAACTAGAGTTGCCGGTGGTTGTAACCTGCTAGAAACCAAAGTCTGGTCCTCTTCAGGAACCGTAAGCACTTGTAACTGTAGAGCCATCTCTCTAGGTACTTGATTGTACTGAAAGCCACAAACTTCCCTCTTAGACTGCCTTCATTGTATCCTACAAGATTTATATACTGCATTTTCATTTTCATTTAATTCTTGGAATTTTTTAATTCCTTATTCCTTCAATGATTCATCCATCATTTATCAAGGTGTCATTTAGTCCCATGAGTCTGTACATTTCTATAGTTCCTCTTACTGTTGATTTCTAGCCTTACTCCACTGTGGTCAGATAAAATAATAGACATTATTCCAATTTTTCTATATTTGTGGATATTTGATTTGTGTCCTAATGTGATATACTCTAGAGAAAGTACTATGGATTTCTAAGAAGAATGTGTATTCTTTAGAGTTTGGGTAGACTTTTCTGTAGATGCCTAATATCATTTGATCCTTGATGTCATTTAATGCTTATTTGTTTGTTGGTTGGTTGGTTGTTGGGGGGAGGGGTCTGGTTGATCTAATTGGTGACAGTAGAGTATTAAGTTACTATACTATATATGAATTAATTCATGTCTTGTTATCTAGTAGAATGTGTTTTATGAAACTGGATGAACCTGTGCTCAGTGTGTTTATGTTTAGAATTATATCCACTTGGCAGATTGTTCCTTGATCAGTATGATGTGACCTTCTTTATCTATGCTGATAAAATCTGGGTTGAATTCAATTTTAAGAGATATCAGGATAGCACTGTTCATGTGCTTTTTGGTCTCATTTCCTTGCAAGACTTGTTTTTGTCCCATCCTTTTACCCTAAGATGCTGTTTTGATGGAAAGAAGTGTATATCTTGGAGACGGTAAAAAGAAAGACTCTGCTTTCTAATACAATCTTCTAGTTTATGTCCTTTGGTAAGTGAACTGCTGCTGTGGGATGTTCTGTATGTTAAATGTGTTGCTCTGATTGGTTAATAAATAAAATACTGATTGGCCGGTAGCCAGGCAGGAAGTATAGGCGGGACAAGGAGAGAGGAGAATTCTGGGAAGTGGAAGGCTGAGACAGAGAGACACTGCCAGCTGCCGCCATGACAAGCAAGATGTTAAGATACCTGGTAAGCCACGAGCCACATGGCAACATATAGATGAATAGAAATGGATTGATTTAAGATAGAAGAACTAGATAATAAGAAGCCTGCCATGGCCATACAGTTTATAAGAAATATAAGTCTCTGTGTGTTTACTTAGTTGGGTCTGAGCTGCTGCAGGACTGGCGGGTAAAAGATATTTGCCCTGACCATGGGCCAGGCAGGACCAGAAAAACTCTAGCTACAAACTGCAATCATTAATATTCAGAGTTACTATGGAATGGTATTAATTCTTGTCATTTTGTTGTGTTTGATGCTTTCATAGTCGTCTTTTAGTTAGCAAATGTGTTAGCCTCATTTATTTTCCCCTCAGTAGCCTCTTGGATATATTTATTTTTCTCCTCAATCTAAAGTATTTACTCCAACATACTTTGGAGGACTTCCTTGGTGATCATAAATTCCTTTGGCCTGATCTTATCATGGAAAGTTTTTCTTTCTGCTTCAATCAAGACATATCAGTGTACTGGGCATATTAAGCTGGGTTGGCAGTTATCACCTTTCAGAAGTCTTTCTAAGTCCTTCTTAGTTTCAAAGTTTTGACTGAAAAATCAGAAGTGATTCTTATTCCTGCCTTATTATGTGCCCGGCCCTTCTCTCTTGCAGCTTTCAGTTCACACTGATCGGTATATTCAATATCTTAACTATGATACAATATAGGGACTTTCTTTCTTTTCTGATCCCATCTATTTGTATGCCTCAATATTTGGATGGAGTTCTCTTTACTTAAATTTTGGACTTATTTTCTATGATTTATTAAAAAGATTTTATGTGCCTTTAGTGTGAAATTCTTATTCTATATGCCCATAATTCATAAATTTTGCTTTTTTATGATGTCCCCAAGTTCTTTAATGTTCCATTCATTTTTTTTATTTATCATTGATCTTGACTGACTGATCCAGTTCTTTTACTTTGTCTTCAAGCTCTGAAATTCTCCATATGATCCTTCTATTGATAAAGCTTTCTGCTGAATTTTTTATTTGACCTACTATGTTTTCTTCTCATTTCTATCACATTTCTATAACCACTTCAGTTGTCAGTTTTTCTTCAGTACTTCTTTTTACACAATCTTATTTTCATATCTTCAATTCACTTTCTCATTTCATTCAGCTGTTTGTGTTCTCTTAGAATTCATTTGTGCTTCCTTTGGGTTGTTGGAACATATTTATAATCATTCTTTTTAATCCTGCATCAGGAATTTCACCTAAGTCATTTTCATCAGGGATTATTATTATGAGATTGATCATTTCCGGAGGAAATGAGTTGTCTTGATTTTTCTTGTTACTTGTCTTTTTCTGCCATCTGGGGTTAGATTGTTGGTTAAGCATTTTATTGTTCTTACTTTACTTAGGGTTGCCCCTCTTATTTCTGTAGAAGTATTTGCAGTGCTCAGAAATTTATCAGAAGAGATTAGGTTATAGTACACCAGTGGTAATGCTTTTATCCAACTGATTGGTGTTCCAAGCATCAAACTATTTTCCTAGTCCACCCCATGGATTGAGTACTATCTGAAGGAAAAACCACTATAAAATGGTTAACTCACTCTGATAACAGGGCAGTAGCTGATACAAAACAAACACTTTTTAAGTACCAATTATTTTACAGATAAAGGAGACCTCAATAGTATAATATACACTAATCTGTTCATTGTTGGGTATGAGTAGAAAGGAAAAGAAAAAAGAAGGAAGCAATCATGGTGAGATTAGTGATTAGTGTTAGATTGCTAGACAGGAAATAGAGGAGGAAGACACAGGAGATACTAGATGGGGTATGGGGGATATGATAGACAATAGACTAAAAAGAGAGGAGTGAAGATATGCACTCAGATATCACAATCCATACCAGCTTCTGGGCTTTAGGCAAAAAAGTAACAGTAAGAAGGGAAAGTATGTATAAAGAAAAGAAAATGAAAGAAGACAGTAAGACAGAGAAACACTAAAACATGTAAATAGTAGGTAACAGTGCTAGCCTGATACACTGACCATGATAAGTATTGTAAGGGTAACAAGAGCAAAGTGGAGCTAAATGATGATTAAATCAATGACCAGTATATTGTTTATTGCATTACAACCGGAGATCTTCTGAACTGTCTTCCTAGACTTGCTCCAATTTCTAGTCTGAGTTTATTTTCACCAGTCCTGTTCTCTTAGGGATTCCGCAGTTCACTTCTGTGTATTTATATGATATCAGGGCTGACCACATGGTACTGGATAACCAACTAGGGGACTTAACCCTGAGAAAGACTATTTTTCCAACTCTCAGCAGTCCTTACTTGTCTGTTGATGCGTTTATCTAATTATTCTTTATCAATAAAAAAATTGGGAGCCAAATATCAGGCAGCAGCAGAGAAGCAACCAATGACCTTCAATTTCTTCCGTTTCTCCATCCAAAAGGCCTGAGAAGCTCTCTAAGACCTACCTTACTACTTCCTGTCTCCTTTCTGTCCTCATTCCCCCAAAACATCCATGGTTAATTTTGGTCAGCCACTGCCTAGCTCAGCTACGGCAAGCTCCACTATCAGAATGTGATCAAAATATCACACAACAGTCTATAGTTCTGGATTTAGGGGTAGGACTCCATGAGATTGTCCCCTCTATGTTAGCATGTCTGTTGGTATTGTACTTGTTTAGGCAGTCATGTTGTTGTGGTATCATGGGTGAAGCTTCTGTCATTTTAGGAGACCCACTCTCACAAAACACATCCTGGTCCTCTCGCTCTTACAGTCTTTCTGGCCCCTCTTCCAGGATGTTCCTTTGGCCTGTGATGTGGGGGATCATGGTGTAGATGTATCCAGTGGGGATAGGTACCCTATGACCAGTTGTTTTCTGCACTTTGACCAATTTGAGTTTTCTGTGGTGGTCTCAGTCTGTTACAAAGAGAAGTTTCTTTGATGAGGGGGTGAGAGCTACACTTGTCAGTAGGTATAAGGATAAATGTTTAGAATGTATTTAGGAATTATGCTGGTTGATTAAAATGACAGTATAAGTTTATCCTCTAAGAACTATGACCTCACTAGTTTTTTTGGTTTGTTTTCTTAATTATTATTTTTATTTTTATTCCCCTTATTAAGTTTGGGCAATTTTATTTTTTAACTTTTTCATTGGTGGAAAATATTCTTTAGTAAATACTTAATTCACGTTTATGTGTATGTGTTTGTGTTCACTGCATGTGTTTGTGAGCACCCTGAAGCCAGAAAAGAGCCTCTGGTCTCCTGGAACTGGAGTTTCAGTTGGTTATAAGCCACCCAAAGTGAGTGCTGAGAACTAGATTCAGGTCCTCTGTGAAAAGCAGCAAGTGTCCTTAATCACTGAGGTCTCTCTAGCTCCAGGAATTCTCTTTTTTCTTTTTTTCCTTTGCCTTTTAAAATTATTTTCATCTTTCTCTTCTCACTTCCCCCAGTAATATTCTTCTATTATTTAATCTTGCTTCTCTATTTCTCCCATTCCCTGCCTCCTTCCTTTATACCATTCAATTAATACCCTAAGTAATTTTTAACTTTGTAGTAGGTTTTCCATTTAATTTTAAGACTATTTCTAAATTTCATTTTGATTGATGTTGTTACTATTACAATAACAGTCTTTCTACTATTGGTAGTACTATAGACAGAACCTCCATGATTAAACTGCTCAATAAGAACATCCCCAATAAAGCCAGAAGAGCTATCAAAATCAATATATGTGCAAATCTCAAAACAGAAACATGAAAAATTTAAGGCAACAAAACTCCTCCAAAATAGCAAAACCCCTTCAAGTACTAACTCCAAAGAGCTGAAAGAGATGAATCACCAGAAGAAGAAATAAAAAATCTTCTGGTAAGAATGATCTATGTCTATTAAGAGAATTAAACAGCAGGTGAATCCAATCCAGGACTCAAAACTAAAAGTCAGAAAAATATAAGAAATACTGGCAAAATGGATAAAGAAATCAGCAATGTGCCGGGCGGTGGTGGTGCACGCCTTTAATCCCAGCACTCGGGAGGCAGAGCCAGGCGGATCTCTGTGAGTTCGAGGCCAGCCTGGGCTACCAAGTGAGTTCCAGGAAAGGCGCAAAGCTACACAGAGAAACCCTGTCTCGAAAAACCAAAAAAAATAAAATAAAATAAAGGGGAGTTAAGACTTAACTAACATCATAGAACATCTGTCCAATGAAATTATGGTGGAAAGTTTCCTAAAGCTAGAGATGTAGACAACCAACCACAACAGACATTTAGAAATAGAATATGAAGTTGACATGACTGGAAAAGAGGCCTTCCATGACACATTAAAGTTAAAAGCTACAAGAACAGCAACAGAGATGGCTCAGTAAGTAAAGCCCTTGACATACAAGCATGATGACCTGAGTTGAGATCCCCAGAGCCCACAAAAAAGCCAGACACAGTAGCATAAACATTCATAATCTCAGAATCCTCTATAGGGGATGGGAGTAAGAGGCAGGAGAATTTCCAGCTAGCCTGTTATACACAGCAGTAAACAAGAGAGACAATGTCTCAAACAAAATAGAAGGTAAGGATCAACACCAAAGGTTGTCTTTTCACATTCACATGTGGGCTATAGCACATGTGCATCTTCATGTGCATACACACACACACACACACACACACACACACACACACACACACACACACATCCTGCTTCTCTACACTTAGTTGTTGTAACTACCCTAAGGTATTTAATGAAATTGAGGTACAGGAAGATTTAAAAACTTACCCTGGTCATGAAACTGACAGAACCAAGAGACATTTGAGTCCAGTAAGTCTGATTCTAGAAGCAATGTGCTTAGTCAATCATGCCTCATGGTCAAGATCAGCCTCATAAGGACATTTTTTTAAGGCACAAATTCTATAAATAAAAACACACTCCAGGGATGAGGAGACGTATTAGTGACTAAAGTGCTTTGTCACATAAGTGTAAGGACCAAATTTCAGATCCCCAGAAACTACAGAATTGCTGAATGTAATTCCAGTCTTTAGAAGACCGAGACAAGAGACTCCAAGCAAGCTGCCTAGCCAAATTGGCTGTATAGGCAAGTTCTAGGTTCAGTTGAAAGACCTTGCCCCAGTTAGTAAGGTAGAGTGATCAAGGGAAAATTCCCAAGGTCAACCATGAGCCAACACACACACACACACACACACACACACATACACACACACACACACACACACACACACACACACACACACACACGAAAAAAGTTTTGTACATGATGCCTTTTTAAACTTAATTTACCATGTGTGAACTTGAGAAGAGAACTTAGGCTTAAAAATGTATATTTTATCATATTACTACTATCTGCTAAAAAAATATTTTTAATTGTGACATGACCACATAGTTTGGCTTTTCTTTTAAAGTTTATATATAATACTGGCAACCAATTCAAGTAATTCTTTTTTTTTTTTTTATTTTTTGGTTTTTCGAGACAGGGTTTTTCTGTGTAGCTTTGCGCCTTTCCTGGAACTCACTTGGTAGCCCAGACTGGCCTCGAACTCACAGAGATCCGCCTGCCTCTGCCTCCCGAGTGCTGGGATTAAAGGCGCGCACCACCACCGCCCAGCTCAAGTAATTCTTTACTTAAAAAACCATTTAAAGTCAAAAGATTATATTCCAAAGGAAAGAAAAATATAATTTTTGCTCTTCTAGTAAAATGTCTAAAAATCCCAACCTACAAAAGCAAGGAAACCAATACTGGCCCTTTTTTAATTATATAAAAGAACTAGAAAAATCAGAAAAGTAACAGGATTTTCCTATTTATCATTTTTTAACTTTAGAAAAATTTTAATCTGCCAGTTAAGATAAAAAAGCAGATAAGCAAGTTATACACAGAACAAACCTCAGTGACAAGGACAGTGGGCATGCTAAAGTGCTGCAGAAAAAGAGAGAGAGATTTATTGTGCTTTTGCCCTTGCTAAAATAGGGATTCCAACCCTAACGTCCACTGGCCTCTGCTGTCTTCTGGGGTGCACCTGACATCTCCTGATTCCTGCACTCCAAGGCAAGAGGAAAGGGTATATGCAAGACAAAGGGGACCTAGAGCTGACCACTTGAGTTCAGTGGCATATAAAACTAACAGAAATTAAGTCATTATCAGAAATACATGTGAGGAGAGATTATTACTAATCTGAAAGCTTGGGCAGAATTCCTTCTCTGTATCATCTATGCTATCCAGTTAATACTTTACATAGCTTTACTTTGCAAAACGCACTATAGTCAAACATCCCTTCTTATTAGGTGTCCCAGAAGAGACACAACCAACAAAATAAAAGTATCCACCTGTGTTCAGAAGACAGATGAGGGGGAGTATGGCGTTAGAAGAACCAAGACCAGCAGAAAGAGAATGAAACAGATGGGTCAGGTACTCATGCAAGGCTAACTGGTCAAAGCAGGATGGTGTCCAAGGCCTTCTGCTATGTGAAACCTCAGCAGGGCCCAAGGAGTCCAATTGTATTAAAGAAGCAGAGGTTGAGCTGACACAACTGTCCAGAGGCTCTGTTCTTACTTTCTTTGTACAGTACTAATATATGCAACAAATACCATAAATTTCTGGACTTAGACTCTGAGTTTTCTGTGTACTAAGTTAAACATTTAAAACACTAAAATTGAATTCTTTTATCTCCAGTACACTGCTCCTACTTATGTGAAAGCAGTACTTAATTTTCTTCCAGATTTCCTTAGATATTACAATGATAATTACTTAAATAGTACAATTACCAATCTTGGTTTCTCTTTATTCGCAAATGCTCATTTATTAGTAGTAGTATAATTTATTAACTGAATTGCACTTGGCACTAGGGTAGATGTTATACAACTTAAAACACACAACCACTGTTCACCAAATACCAACAGAAGTCAGTGGCCTATCTAATTGTTAAATAGGATTGGAAAGGAGCTGGAATAGAAACAGATCCATAAGGAAGTTCTCAAAATAACCTTGGCTGAACTAAGGCTGTGGCAATGGAAACAAGAGAGGAGAATGCCAGGGATAATACTCCAGAGACATATCTACAAAGAATAGGGTCCCATTGGAGGAGGAAAGCTAGAAAATTGATGGCTAGATTTTCTGGCTTCTGTTCTAGGTGGCTATTGAGAAGCAATGTAGGTGGGAGAGGTTGTATGGAAAGGAATATAATTGTGTCAGTCTTGATTATGTTAGCTCCAAGTTTCCTATAGAATGTTCATATATTTGAATTATCTGCTCAAAAAAGAGATTTGGGGCTAGATACTTGGTTTTAGGAAATGGCAGGTGGTAGTGACCCTGGGTGAGACCATTAAGGGTAGAACTGAAAAGAAAATGGACCAAAGCCATAATGCTGGATACCAACCTGTGGTGGTATTATGTTCCCCGAAATATTGTGCACCCTAATAAACCTATCTGGGGTCAGAGACAGAACAGCCACAATATTAAACATAGAGGATAGGCAGTGGTAGCACACGCCTTTAATCCTAGCATTCCCAAGGCAGAAATCCATGTGTTCAAGGATACAACCAAGCATGGTGACTCATGCCTTTAATCCTAGAAAGCAAGCCTTTAATCCCAGGGAGTGATGGTAGAAAGTGGAAAGGTATATAAGGCATGAGGACCAGAAACTAGAAGCATTTGGCTGGTTAAGCTTTCAAGCTTTCAAGCAGCAGTTCAGCTGAGATTCATTCTGGATGAGGACTCAAAAGCATCCAGTCTGAGGAAACGGGATCAGCTGAGGAACTGGCAAGGTGAGGTAGCTGTGGCTTGTTCTGCTTCTCTGATCTTCCAGCATTCACCCCAATACGTGGCTCAGGTTTGATTTTAATAATAAGAACTTTTAAGATTCCTGCTACACCAACCTTTACACATAAGATGAATGGAAAGTACATGAAAAAGACACAATGAACACAGACAAGAAAATGCAACCTATAAAAAAAAAAGTGATCAACAGCCTCACGTTACAGTCAGGAAACAAAAAGGCAGAGAATGTCCTTCTGGGTATAACCATTGTAACATCACCACTAACCATCACAAGAAGGATTTCAATAAAGCCAAATATAGACATGTCTACAGCTGAGCCTACATGTACAACATGACAGAGAAATAAGGTATAAAGAATCTATGTGCTTGATGAATCACATGAAGTGGAACTTCCAATTGACCTCAAATCTTCTTTTATAAAACATGGGATCACTTTATTCTAAGAGCCCAGCCTTACCTACATCCAGCAAATAGATATCTTAATTAGTCAAATAAATTCTTGTTTTGAGATCCATTTAATTATTTCATATTTTATCATAAAATAACATATGAATGACTTCACTTATAAATCCTTGAATTCAACACTTACTATTTCTTCGGTTTCAATTAATGTAGAATTATTAAGTGACAGGCAGCCTACATACATTAGAAGTAATGCAGACTGCAAAACCATATTGTTTTATTTAAATAGGAGTAAAAAGAGAAAATATAGAAACCTGACTTAAGACATTAAGAAGTGAGGAATTGATCATTGACTGAGATGACTATAGAAAAGATAAGGCCTGAAGATGCCATCAGATTAGAAGGTCCTTGTTTATCTGAATATGGTTGCTCTTTAGATTCTGTATCTTCCTTAACTCTTCCAATTAGTCATCCTGAGTCCTACAATTTTGAACAATTTCAATCCTCCTAACTCATATCCAACTGAGTATCAAAATCCTACCAATTCTACTGCTAAAATATCTCAAATTCATCCCTCTTCTTGAATTGTAACCTAAAAAATTAATTAAATCAAAAGATAAAATTTCCAGGCCCTAGCCTGTCTTATTAATCTTATTTTGTGATTTACTCATCATCCTGCCCTAATAAGACCAGTCTCTAACATTTTCACATCTTTGCAAATGGACTCATCCTATTACAAACTCCTATTTCTTTTAGGAACCAGTATAAATGTAGGGCATTTGTGAATTCTCCACTCCATGTGTTATGCAGACTATTCTTGTTTTACAAATGATTCTCAATCTTGGAGAGAACTTCCAGGCTAGAAGATCAATGTCTTCTCCATACTTGACTCCTTCAGATCCGCAGCATAATTACTGACACGTGGTCAATATTCATTTACTGAAAGAAGCCAAGGAAAACTGGGTGCAGCATGGGGGAAATAACAAAATAAACAGATTAATACAGAAGAAATTTTCAAGCTAATCACTTAAAATATTTTAGTGAATAAGAGTCACACACCAAATTAATGCAAGTTCCTATATAGAGGTAGTAATAGTGTAAATATAGTATTTTAATTTCCTGCTTCACAAATCACTAAACCTTAAGCTTGTATCTTTTGTTTGTAACCTTTAAGATAGTTTCACCAACTGGATTCCGAAGAACCAGACAAAATCCCTCTGAGAAGGGCTCAAGGCATCTTACATTTAGCAGACCTTAAGATGATTCTTCAACATGCTAGAGAGAACTACTCTTCTAAATTACTAGCCTACATTTCAAATCACTGACATAAATTTTAAGTAAGGATAGAACTCCAACAATACAACATGTTAATTCAAAAACATAAAAGTTGCTGGGCTTGGTGGTGCATGTCCACAATCTCAGAACTCAGGAAGGTGGTTGCAAATTCATGACCAGCAGAATCTACATGGAGAGCCAGGCAAGCCAAGCCAGGGTTGTATAGTAAGACGTTGTCTCGGACAGACAAAAAGGCCCACACAAAGTTAAAACTATTAACTTGTTGATGCAAATATATTTTCTTGAACTTCTCTATATTGTCACAAACAAAAGACAGAATGTAGGCTAGCAGGGCTCAAGATGCTGCTGATGCCGGACTGTACAACTGTGTGTAGATATTTATCAGAATTATTAGAAGAATCATAGTAGAGGTACTAAGTACATCTTCAAGCACTAAGGAATAATAAAAGATCCCAACTTCAGGTTATTTCAGAGAAATAAACAAATTTCTTTTAGTATCTGGATATCCATCTTCCTAAGTCTCTAGGCCAACATGCTCCCAGCCTTCTCCTTCAATGATATGCATGTGACTAAGACCAGACTTTCAGAAATTATATGTAAAATCATAAGCATTTCTCAATCATCACAAAGTACTAGAAAAAAATTTAAAATCCATTTTTATTTAGGTGTTTCAATTTTTGTTTTATAAAATTGTTTAGTTGTTTTGTACATTATTTATATACAATTTCTAGACAAACATTAAGCAAATCCATATAATTCAAATAACTAGTAACAAATTGGAATTGTAAGACTCTTTAACAGCAGACTTTACTTCAGTGACATATTCTAACCAATAAAACCAACAACGTAGCCACACAAAAATACATTTCAAAGGAAAACCCAGCATAGTTAGCAACCTTTTTTTATATAAGGATACTTTTGCTCTCTGATATAATAAAGTGAGCAATGTGACAGCTTTAAGTGACAGAAGCATGGAAATACATAATTTGTCTGCATTTTAGTTAGTGCATAGGATTACACATGACTGTTTTCATGTTTATATTACTAAGGTATCAGATATCTAAGTAAGGACATAAACACTGAATATTTTTAAAATCTGTCAATAAATTCTAATATTATAATCAATGAAACAAAGATTATACCAAATTAACTTACCAAGACACATAAATGCTCAACAAATACTACCAGCAAATATCCTAAAACATTCCTTCCAAACAACAACAAAAAAAAAGGTAACCAAATAAAGTCAACGCATAAATATGTCACAACAACCTGAGGACAAATGCCATGCTATAAACAGATTGGCAGTAGGTACTAAAAGCATTAACAAAATTAATGATTCTCCTTTTGAGCATATGTATAAGCACACCCTCTCCATCCTCTAAGCCATCACAAATACATCTGTTGTGCATTTTATATGACTTCTGAGATCAGAAATTCCATCTATATCCGCTGTATACCATTCAAATGTTTTCTTGGCTTCTTGACTTCACTGACACTCAGGTCTCTTTTAAAAATATTGATTCATTTTTTAAAAAAGCCTTTTATTTAGTCCTCAACATTATGCTCATCAAACTAAGGAAAGGGATTAAATGGTCTTCATTCCAACAAAGACATCTGCCCCTTCCCGTTCTGATTCAAAGAAAAATGCTAGCCATTTTCTCCTCTTCCCATGGTCATAAACATGGAAGGTAGATATTGGGGAGACATAAACTATAGATACAGATAACAGCATATCAGGTGGATTAAAGATTAAGAAGGAATCAGAATCTTTAGACAACATTGTGGAAGAGAGCCAAGTACCAACTCCACATTGAGCTGTTTCATAACAATATTCCATTCTGTTTGATGCCCTGAACTGGTCTTTTTATTAAAGAAAATGAGTCTCATGCCATAATACAGTTTCTCACTGCTCTTGGGGAAAAAGAAAAATGTCTATGCTCATTATACCATATAAAACTCTACATAATCCTACACAGGTTTCTACCTCTTTCTTCCAATCCAAATGAAACTTAGCCCTAGGTTCTCTTACGATTTTCATGAGCACCTATTATCAAGTTGTTCACTGTCAGCACTTCAGAAAACATTCTGTTGCTGTTCTACCTACAATGTTATCACCTCTATCTATCACATTATCCATTTTATTTTCTTTATAGCAATTTAATTTCTTCATAGTCTGAAAGAATCTGTCCTTCTGCTTCTCTGTTCTAAGTAAAATGTAAGTAGTATGTAAACAAAAAATTACCTATTTAGTTCATAATTACATTTAAAATATTTCACATACTGACAAAAAGCATTAAGTAGACAAGCTAGTAGTGCAGATTTATAAAAATACCAACTACTAAGGAGGTTAGGCAGGATGAAAAGGAATCAAAGGCCAGAGCAACTTAGTGAAATTGCCATAGCAGAATAAAAACCAAATAAATGTCTTGGAATATACCTCAGTCCCATAGTACTTGCCTAGCATGAATGAGGATTTATATTCAATCTCAAGCACAACCAAAAAAAAAAAAAGGAAGAAAAGAAGGAAGGAGAATTCAGGAAAGATTAATTATACCTTTTTTAAAAAATGGAGTTCTTGGGGCCAGGATGCCTTGGTGGATAAAGTGTTGGGTGCTCGAGCATAAGAGCCTAAGTTCAGACCCTCAGCATCTATGTAAAATGTTGAACATGGCAGGTAGTTGCTGTAACCATGATACTGGGAGACAGAGACAGGAGAAACTCTGGGCACATTGGCCAGCCAGCCATGTCAAATCTGTATGCTCGAAGTTCAGTGAGAGACCATGTCTCAAAACGATGTAGTGACTTAGGAAGACCTCTAGCCTCCCCATGAGCACATACAGATGTGCAAATGCACATGAAAACATCCGCCCCCACCTCAAAAGATAAATGTCTTACCTTACCAGGACACTGGCTACCCTCAAGCCTGGACTACTCTTTTTTATTATTAAGAAATTTTCTATTCATTTTACATACCAACCACAGATCCCCTTCTCCTCCCTCCTCCCAATCCCCCCAGCCTCCCCCCTCAACCTACCACCCCCATCCCCACCTCCTCCAAGGCAAGGTCTCCCATAGAGAGTCAGCTGAGCCTGGTACATTCAGTTTAGGCAGGTCCAAATCCCTCCTCCCTGCACTAAGGCTGCACAAGGTGTCCCACCATAGCACTGGGCTCAAAAAAGCCAGCTCATGTACCAGGGTGGATCCTGATCCCACTGCCTGGGGGCCTCCTAAACAGCTCAAGCTAAACAACTGTCTCACCTATCCAGAGGGCCTAGGCCTGAACTACTCTTCACTCAATTCTACATTGCTTCCTATTCTTCAACTTTCAGAGTAAATGGCACTGCTTTAAGAGGTTTCTCTGACTTAAGACAGAGAATGTTTCTAAGACAGCTTCAATCCCACCTACTGCCAGACATTTTCTATCACTTCATCTGATTTATTCTCCTCTGATTAGCCTTCAAAATAGAAAATTAAACTATATATTTATTGGGCACCTGCCCCAAAAACATAAAGCTTGCAGACAGGGAGGCTGTTTGGGGGGGGGTGTATTTTGTTTTGTTTTTATTCAGCAAATAACGTTTCAAGTAAGTAAATTAATGAATGTAAACAAGGTCACACAACTGAGGATAAGTTTACAACTAACTCCTCCCCCCCAAGAACAGATGTTTTTTAAATCAAACATGATTAACTCTTGAGATTAAGTAAAATGCAAAACTTAACAGTAAGTTAAAGTTTGCCCTGAATCATAAACACCATCAATTAAAAAGGCCAAGAGGAAGAACAGAGAAATTAAATCTTCCCTACTTCAAATATATACATTTTTTAGAACTTAATTTATTCTTAATATTGATAAAGACAAAAACAAGGTCAAGTATTTGGAACTTTTCAAAAATAATTTTCAGTAAAATTAAAAATAAAGTGTCTGGTGTATAGGACCAGTGAGACAGCTCAGCAAGAAAAAGTATTTGCCTCAGAAGCCTGGCAACCTGATTTACAGACTGGGAACCCACAAAGCCGTACTTCGACCACCACACATGCACTGTAGCATGTGCACCCCAGACATACATATCATGCACATACATACACAATAAATTCTAAATAAAGTGAGAATAGGATGCATATACATATAAAAGAACGCATTCTGCATACACTAGAAACAAAACATTAAAAACTTAAGTGTAAAAACAATTATACAATGAATGAAAATGAGCCAGACTCCTTAAAGCCTAGCAAATGAGTCTGTAAAAAAAAAAAAGCAATAAAATGAAGAAAGCAGTAAAATATTTTAAAGATGCTATTGATGTTATACCATCAAATGAAAATTTTTAAATAGTAGTAAAAGAAAAAGAGCACACGACTTGTGCAGTTTCCATTTACTAAGTGTGGAGAGAGGAGGAGCTGTTTGTAAAATACCCTGCAATTCAAGCAGGACAAAGAGGTGGGATTGGTTGTGAGGCTGACAGAGAACTTTATTTTTTGGCACTGTGGCACCTTTTGGTAGGAGATAAAAGTAGGGCTACATTGTATTGAATTTCAATTGGTATATTTATTGTCTTCTCACTGAAGAAACATTTTTCTATGAGCTTTTTTACTGAGCATATATATATATATATATATATATATATACAGAAGAGTCAAGAGGCAATGAACAACTCACTAAAATATCCCAAAGTCAGTATACCTATGCAACCACCAATTGTGTTAAGAAACGCATCACTGACTCCAATACCACTTCCTTTCCCATAAAAGAAACCATTGTCCTGAGGTCTCATTCTAGCTTTTCCTTACTTTGGAGTTGCATATGCATAAAATAATATACAACATGCTCTTCTGTGTTGGCTTACTTTGATCGATTGAATGTTTGCATAATTCCTTTGCTGCTACATACAGCTATAATTTGTTAGACTACTGTTCTCATTCCTGTACAGTACTAACTTGAACATACAATCTATCCATTTCACTACCAATGAACATTTTTATCTCCAGGTTTTTCTTAATAAAAACAATGAAAGTAAATTTCTTGTTTACTGGTTATCTTTCACTTCCTACTGAAATTGCTGGACATATGCACTACATAACAATAAAATTCATGAAGATATTGCTGGACAATTTTTAGAAATGATTTTCCCAATTTATGCTCCTAGCAGCAGCACAGATGTTTCATTGTCCTTTGTATTTTACTAGCATGTAATATTTTCCATCTTTTTATTTTTAACCATTCTAGTTGGTGTTGTAAGGTTATCTTACTATAGTTTTAAACAGAATTAACCTGTTGACTAGAAATTTTTAGCACTTTTATTATCTACTTATATTACTTTTCTCATTGCTGTAATCAAAGACCTAACAAGAAACAACTTAGGAAGGGTTTCTTTTACATCCTGCTTTCAGAGTACAGCCCATTATGGTAGGGAAGTCATGGGAGCAGAAGCTCATATGTACTCACGGTTAAGCCCAGAAAGATGAACACTGCTGTTAAGCTCAGTCTCTGTTCTGTCCTTTTTTATTGAGTTGGGGGCTCCAGTCCATGGACTGGTGCCACTCTCATTAAGGGTGAGTCTTCCCTCCACAATTAAACCTCACAGCAATAGCTATAGATGTCTAAATCCACTCCAGCTGGCCATGAAAACTAACCATCATACAGTTAAGTATCCTCTTTTATTAAATACCTGTTCAATTCTCTTTCCCTTTCTTTGGGGGGGGGGCTGGGTTTTCTGTCTATCAGATTGATTAATAACAGACAAAGTTATTTGTCAAGCATATCCACTGCAAATATTCTTTGGTTTGTTTTATATCTTCTATTAAAACCTTCTCTAAAACAGGTTCTTGTCAATGATCAAAATGTTATAAAATAAATCTCTTCCTTTATGTCACTGAAGATTGTTTAGTTTTGTTTTTTGTGCTGTTTAGGAAATACTTTTTTTTTTTTTCGAGACAAGGTTTCTCTGTATTGTTTTGGTGCCTGTCTTAGATCTTACTCTGTAGACCAGGCTGGCCTCCAACTCACAGAGAGCAGCCTGGCTTTGCTTCCCAAGTACTGGGATTAAAGGCGTGTGCCACCACCGCCTGGCAGGAAATACTTTTAACCAGACTTAAAGCATCATAAGTGTGCTTCCCTCCCATGGTGTGAGGTTTAAATCCAATCACAAAATCAGTTATCCCCAGAATAGTTATGACTTTATTACACAGGTAGGAGGCATATCTTGCCTGGAAGGTTGTAGGCATTACATCACACATGGTCTACAGCTAGATCCTTGGTAAGTTTTCTCTCCCAGCAGCCTGACTTTCTGGCATTGAATGCTAGCCAGCAGAGAGGAAGCCTCCAGTTTAGTTCCACCTTGATTTCTCAGTGCCCTGTAGTCAAAATATGTAGCTGTTAATATTCTGATCCCGCCCCTTGGCGCCACCCTATGCCCTGACATAGAAGCCTATTCTTAAGGGAAAACCCCGCCCCTTGCTCTCTCCCTCCTCCCCTCTTCCACTTTCCTCCCACGAGGTGTGCAGACCCTCGGGCCGCTCCCTCTCTCTCCCCCTCTCCCCACTTTTCTCTTCTCCCCACTAAATAAACCTCTTCAATGAGCGCTGTCTGCATGGTGTCTTTGTCTCTTAGCTGCTGCCGGGCACATTGGTTCTCTACCCGCCAGAGCCTTCTTTATATAATTCATAACAATAGTGTCCTCAGGAATAGGGTCTTACTAGATTATCTCGTTCTGGTAGGCCACCAAGAGTAATGGCAATAGCATCTACCCTTTTGGGGGCCTCTGTGTCCTCACTGGCCAATAATTCATAGGGAGGTATCCCACACCTGGCACTAAGATTGTTGTTGAATAATCAATGACTTCTGGAAGCAGCATTATCTAACCATAAGGAGAATTACCGCAGCAAGCTGTTTTTGTTGCATAATTTTTAAGCTATATTTTTTAAAGTAGCAGTTTACATATGGTTTTATCACTAATCCTTACTTTTTGTTAACCCTCTTCCAACTCCACTTACCTCAACCCTTTGACCCAACTCTGTGTCAGCCTTTTAACACCTAGTATTCCCATCTGCCCCCAAGACACACAGTTTCATACCCTCTATGCTTTACTATATCTTCTTCATTAGTTGCTCATCTCCCCTTTCTTGCTTCCTAGCCCCGATACTGGCTCAAATTTAAAAAAATAGAACTCAATATCCAAAGCTGGCATCTACATATGAGGAAGAACAGCATCTTTCTGTGCCTGGTTTACCTTAATTAGTACACTATTTTCCAGTTGCATTTGTTTTCCTGCAAATTTCATAGTTTCATTTAAGGCTGACTAGAATTCTATTATGTATATGTATCTCATTTTCATTATCACTCTTCAGATGGTGGACACCTAGGCTTGTTTCATTTCCTAGCTACTGCACAGACCCCTGTTGAACATGGATATGCTGGTATATTTGTCATAGGTCATAAAGTCCTTCAAGTATATACCCAAGAGTGGTAGCTAGATCATATGTAAATTCTATAGTTAGCTTTTTGACAAACTACTATACTGAATTCTATAGCGACTATACCATTCTATACTTCTACCAACACTGAATATGAGTTCCCCTTTTCCACACAGCCTCAGAAGAATCTGTTATTTTTTAAAATAGACATTCTGATTGAAGGGATATAGTACATGCCTGTTACTATAAACCCTGTCCAAAACCCATGGTAGGGGGAAGGAACAGATCCAAGCAGGAGAACACAGTACTGTTTCCCTAAATGAACATATCAAATTGCCTTCTACATATTTATGTTTATGTCCATAGACTAGTGCAGCTCTCAGGAATGGGCAGAGAAGCTCCTTTCTGCAGATGTAGTGGTTAATGAAGAGACACCTATGTGGTGAATAAGTGACCAATAAGTGATCAACTTTAAATAGGACATCACCACCACTCTTTGTCTCAAGGACCAAGGAGCACCACACAAGAGAGGGGAGGAAAACATTATGAGCCAGAGGATGGCAAAGACTGTTCCTGAAATGCTGCCATCCAGATGTGACACTGTCATTGCAACCATGAACACACAGCAGCTGTGGATGCTTGCACATATCTAGGTCCTCCAACTTCCCATCACAACTAGAGGAGGTGACCATGAGATTCCATCCATTCCTGAAGAGCTAGTAACTGTTAATGGGTTCTGGGAAAGAGGAGGTCATTTTCTCTAAGGGTGTAGCCACTGGGGGACTAGGTGAGAAGAAGAGGTCAAGAGGGAAATGAAGGAGATGACAGAAAAAAATAAGGGAAACTGAATATAGTCACAATAAATTATATGTGTATATGAAATGGTGAAAATACAGAAAAGGTTATACAATACTGAAAAGCAATAACAAGGCATATATGCATGACCTAGAGATATAAAGAAAAATCATAAAACTTTAGAAACAAAAAAAAGACTTAAATTTTTTTTAAAAGGAAACACTTTCTATGCTTCCTTTCTTTGGAGTAAGTGCTAGAAGGAACTCCAGTACTCTCCTCTCTAGAGACAGTTAACTCATTCTCCATGCTTTAAAAAAAAAAAGGAAGAAATGTTAGCCCATTTGAAGACAAGGAAGGTATCTAGAGGCTTCATTA
The DNA here is from genome assembly GCF_049852395.1 of Peromyscus maniculatus bairdii. Classification (NCBI taxonomy): domain Eukaryota; kingdom Metazoa; phylum Chordata; class Mammalia; order Rodentia; family Cricetidae; genus Peromyscus; species Peromyscus maniculatus. The sequence continues at coordinate 118,610,000 of NC_134855.1, read as the reverse complement.
TTTTGCTTTTCACATATAAAATTTCAATAATTGTGCACAGTGGGAAACAAGGTCAAGTTTCTTCTCCCCCGATTTGGCTAGCCAAATGACCTGCAAAATTTATTGAAAAAGAATACTGTTATTTAACAAAAAGTAAAACCCACTATGAAGGTATCAATAATGAACTTTTTAAGAATCAAATAATATGTATAACTAAAACATGTTGGGAACTTAGAAAATGATAAGCAAACAACAGTAACACATAACTTTAATTCTCCTAAGTACACAATGGTTGAAGCAGTCATAAATGAAGTATATCTAAGTAATACACACACAACACCTTATAACCCACAGAAAGTGCACCTTGTTCCTCAATGGCTGGAAAACATTTTAAATGCTGCTTAAAATGTATCAAAAGAAAAATAAATTCTTGGGGAAAAAATCACACATTTTATTCTAATAGTATTTTAAACACACATATTTCACAATTTCAAGATACCTGAAATCATTTTAAACAGTTTTTGTTTTTGTTGTGATTTATGCATGAGTATTGTATGTGTGTGTGCACACAGAGGCCAGAAGTCAACATCAAATGCTGCTCTTCTCAAACTCTCCACCTTATTTCTTAAGACAAAGTCTCTCATAGAATCCAGAACTCACTGACTAGCTAGGCAGCACTGGAGATCTGCCTTGTTCAGGATACAGATGCATGTCCCCATGCCCAGCTTTTATATAGGTGCTTAGGATTCAAACTTAGGTCTTTACATTTGCGCTTCAAGCACTTTACCAACTGAGTCATATCCCTGGCCCCTAAGTACCTTTTAGATCAAGGAAATTACAGGTCTTTTTTATTGAAAACCAAATAATGACAAACTTTATCTGTATAGATACATATATAAATATAGATATATAGATATAGATAATGGCATTTAGTCAACGTTGCACTAGGAAGTAAACTTATACACACACAGGGGAGAGGGCGAGAGACTGGAAAACTAAATTATTAGAAAAACCTAGAAAAAAACTAATTTATTTGATTAGAGAGTATGAAAATACAGTTCAAAACAAATTACAGGGCTTAAAAAACAAATATATACATATTTCCAACCTAATTAAATATCTGAACAGAAAAATTCTAAAACATAAATTGACAATGATAAAGGGACTTTATTCATCTATAGAGCAGACTAATAGAAAATTCTACACTCAATGGGTCAGTTTTTTACACTGAATAAAGTTGATGATTATTAAGCAATGCACAGGTTAATTAATACAAGAAAGTGTGACAATTCACGATTAATTTTAGTTTTTGCTCCAAAGCTCATGATATCTCCCTTATGTCATTCAATAATAAAAACTGCTGGGCAGTGGTGGCACATGCCTTTAATCCCAGCACTGGGGAGGCAGAGGCAGGAGGATCTCTGAGTTCGAGTCTAACCTAGTCTACAGAGCAAGCTCCAGGACAGGCACCAAAACTACATAGAGAAATCCTGTCTCAAAAAAACAAAATAATAATAATAATAATAATAATAACAATAACAATAATAATTTAAAAAAACATGTCATGAAGAACAAAACTGCCCAATGAGAAGGGGAAAACACAGGCTAAGGCAAAGAACTAATGAAATCCAGATAGGGCCCACTTCTCAAATTATGCATGTTGGAAAGCCGTCACTAGAGGGCGGCATTGCAAAGATTATAAAAAAGTGGCTTGAGGAGGTACCACAAAAACTACAACCCACTCCACTATTAATGTTCGTTTTTTTAGGTAGTAAAACAAAATGTGTTCCTGTGGTTGAATAACTTCGGAGCACGTTTAAAATACAATTTCATGATTAGGTAAGAAAATCAATGCCCACTTTTTAACTAAAATGTATAGATATTTGCTTGAATTTCACAAAACAGACAACTTTAAGATTAAAAAGGAAAGTGTATAAATATAAAAATGCTGTTTTCCATACTAGCTTTGGTACAAAGAGCCCTTGCCATTTGAAATGATCACATAGACCTTTATTTTTTATGATTTACATATATATTTAACATTAATAAAAATTATTGTATCCCATATGGGACTATTCTCAAACATGTGTCTATAAATAGATTGTTCAGTTAGACCACTGAGCATTGAGAAACACCTTTAATGAACGAAAATGGCAAGAATGACTTCTGGTCAGAGAACACCATTGCCTGAACTGTCACAACTCAGTTTTCTGGCTTCTTTGAAACTCTTGACAAACTTACCAGAGCCACATTTGAAGGACTACTTCATAAAACTTCTCATTGGCATCCAAGGAAGGTAAATATTCATTGATCAAACACCAATGTACTGACCCAAGGCACTGATTTTTTCTGTTGTCAACTGTTCCCTACAGTCCCTTTCAGCAGCCCTTGTCAAAGCTTATTGCTCCTTGCATTCCATCTTTAGTCTTGTGACAGACATTTAAACTCACTTCACAGAGGGTTTTCCATATCTCAGTCTCTACACAACTTCTTAAACCTGCTCATTTAGTGGGCTATATTTTTTTAATTCTATAAACATCTCAATCTAACATGGTCAAATTTAACTCTTCACTTTTCCTTAAAAGTGTACGGTTACTTATAACCCTCCTTGCTGTTAGTAAGCAATGCCTAGTCTATCTGACAGAAATGCTGGTTCATTCTTTTCTTTCTGGTACTAGTGCAACTGCCACCAGTTTTCAAAATCAGTGATACTGTTAATAAGACACAGATACCCAAATTTTCAAGTGAGAATTCCTCAGGGTGAGAGAAATGTGCTTCATGTCTTTTCTCTACAGAACCAACCTCTCTCGGAGCATCAGAGCTCATCTTACCCTCTAGATCTCTTAAGGAAACTGGGGCTTCCTGGGCTTAAGTCTTAAATTTTGTCCCTCCAGTTCTTCCCCTAATCTTACTATAATGTTCCCTTTCAACTGCAAATGCCAAAACTAACCACTTCAAGAGACCCTCTTTACTCCAAAATAAGGGGCTACCCAAGGCCAAGAGGACTTCTTATAACTAAACAACCCCTGTGTTTTTCGCAGATCCATCTTCCACCCTCCAGTTTTCTGTGAGTTTTTACTGTAACAATGTACACTTGCCAGGCAATTTCCTTCACAGTGTTAGGATGTCCACATCTACCCAATCTTTTAACTCACTACTCATGGAATTTTTCATCCTTCTACAGCTACTTTTTTTATTTTCTTCATAATCTCTAAGAACCATCCTTTGAAAGCTTTTACCATTGGCAGAAATCACTCTCTACAAACATCCTCCATCAGAGAGCCCATCTTACATTAGCAAGCAGCTGACCAAGGAGCAGGCTCTCAGTAAATGCTGAAAGGAGCTTACCTAACAAGTCCCCAACAGCCATGACAACTTAGTCATTTGAAACAGTTTGGCACTTCCCTTATGACCCTACAGACTCAAAGAACACTATCTTCTCCTGAATTCAATGAACTCTACCTACTTGTAAGAGTCACAAACCTAGGAAACAAATTACTTCTCCCAATATGCAGACAGGCTTTACTTCCATCAGGGGCTCTGGGTGGGATCCTTCCCACCTCTCACATTCTGATGGTTTCAACTGCCTCTTGGCTTGTGGCCATGGTACCCCATGTTCTGCCCTGTTCCTGTCCCTTCCCTTGTTTCTCACCATGACACTGGTCATAGACTTAGGCCAACCAGGTAATCCAAATGCCCTCCTTGTCTCTGGGCTATTAATCTTAGAAACAGACAAAAGTCCTTATGCTAAGCTAGGTCACCACAGGTTTTGGGAATTTGAACTTAAACATATCATTTCAGGAACCAATATCAGCCCACTGTCAATAACATGCTGAATATTTCATTGTGAGGCATTTAATAAACAGCATGTATTCCAGGGACAGGCCAAGGTGTTGTGACATAGCCTGTAAGATCCAGAAAGTGAAGATTTGTCTGCTTCCCCAAATGCACAGCCATAGTGGTCAAAGATGGGGAAACCAACAACAGCCTTGATAGAATAAACTACAGTTTGCTATTTATGGGCAGGTCCATTTCTACATGGAAGCAATAAAAATACACAGTATTGTGTTACAATACTAACACAAGTCACCATAAATAAACATGTGAAAGTTAAACTTAAAGATCCTATTTCAAGAAATAAGCTGGTGATGACTGGCAATTTTATTTGAAGAACACTTAATAATTCAACTAGAAAACAGTATCAAATGGAATATTCACCTTGAGCTATTTCTAGAATATGAAAATTCATCATACAAAAAAAATCATTTGACAAGACTTTTTAATATGAGTTTCAAGGTAGGAGGATTGCTGTCTTGGTTAAGTGAAATGCCTAATGGTGTGTGAACTTGTGGGGGTGGGATAGGAGTGAGAGGTTCAAGTCTTTAGAACTGTAAGTGAACCATTTTGACAGAGAAAGATCTGTACAACCACCAAGGAGTCATTTGGAAACTAATCTCTAAGGATGAAAATTAGAAAGAACACTATTTAAGGATGAATTCATTCTCTCAACGAGAGTCAAACTCTCTCTACATGCAAAATGGTGAAAAGGAAGGTGAACATTAAGAGTTTCACAGTTTGTTGTTGAAAGGCAGGTTTGTAGTTGATACAATTTTACTAAATCCTTTATCTTGACTTCAGGATAAGATATGACTAAATATCAAAGTAAAACATTTTAGCATTTATGAAGCTGTTTCAGTTTATCTTAACACCTTTGATGAAATGTAATTTGCACAATATTCTACCTGCTTGGTTTGTTGTTGTTTGTTTTGCAACACTAGGAATGGGCACAAGGGCTCGTGGACCTAGAAAGTATTCTACCACTGAGCTAGCCACAGCCAGTACTTATTTAAAAGGAAAGATTAAGTGAATCTTGAATAAATCACACTAGAAATTAGTATCACATAGAGATAACATGAAAATATCTAAAACTACCAACTAATAACTTTCAAGCATTTCAATCAAGTCCCAGAGACTATTTAAATCTAAGTAGCATCTATTATTCAGCCTAGAAAAGGGGAAAATAATTAAATATTACATTTAATTGGCAATTCAGTAAAGTAGGTAATTCCAATTTTCGTCAGTGTTTCAACAGCAGTATCTTCTATACACAGGAAGGAAAATCTCTTGCTTTCTTCCAATGACTACCTTTTCTTTTCTACATCTCTTCTGCTGCAACAGCTTCTAGAAACCAACTCATTTCACAGACAGGAAATACCACCTTTGTGTTGGCTCAGAAAAGAGAACCAAATTGATGTTTACTGAGGAAAAGAAAAACAAAGAAAGAAAAACTCCAGTCAAAATTAGTTTTAAAAGGAAACAACTGAGCCAGAAAGATGCAGTTGCTGCTACACTTAGTGACCCAAGTTCAATCCCAGGAGCCCATATAGCAGAAGAAAACTGACTCTTGTAAATTGTCTTCTGACCTACCTATGTTTACACAAACAAATGTTATTTTTAAAAAAAAAGGAATTGAAGATATGCACTGCAGAATGTCCTTGTGCTCACCAGCAATGGAAACGGAATATAAAAACTGTAAACACCATCATATTTACATTCAATTTTTATTTCAAACTGATCAACTAACTCGTTAACTAAGTATTTACTAACTATGAAGCACTGTGCTCTCATGAAGGCCAATTTTAAAAGATTATTCAAGAATCCAAAGCAAGAAAGTTTTTCACAATGTAAGTTTTATCTTCCCATTACTTAAGAGCTGCAAGAATTATTTCCACAAATATGAATTCATACCAATTGATATTTGCTAAGCACAGAGAAGGAAAAAATAAGGCAACATATGCCACAAATAAGCTTTTAGTTTAAGAGAAGAAAAAGTAAACATAAAAGTAAAATAAATACAAAAAGTGTTTTGGATAATTCTATATAAGAAAGGACCATGGAGCTGGGCAGTGATGACGCACGCCTTTAATCCCAGCACTCGGGAGGCAGAGGCAGGTGGATCTCTGTGAGTTCGAGGCCAGCATGGTCTACAAAGCAAGTTCCAGGACAGCCAGGACTGTTACACAGAGAAACCTTGTCTCGAAAAACAAACTCTGTGTGTGTGTGTGTGTGTGTGTGTGTGTGTGTGTGTGTGTGTGTGTGTATAATTTCCTTTTTAAAAGGAATTTGAATATACTTAACATGCATGGATGGAAAATGGATTACTAAATAAAACTCTCAGTGCTAGATGTGAAATACCTGCCTATAAGTTACTAATCAGGAAAGACCCCCAAAACAACACAGACTACTGCCATTTCTCTCGTTTTCCCACCAGAGCTAGATTGTTAAGATCCTATGAAGACACAGCACACTTTGTTTACAGAAGATTGAGAAATCAAACTTGAACTGACCTGAAAACTTTCTGCTAGCTAGCTCTCATAATGATAGAAGGTGCTATACAGGTTGGTGGTTGGGAAAATCCAACAACAGTATTACCCAGCTGCATGCTACAGTAACCCTTCCAGGCAAGATGTGCCCAATGGTGCAATAGTATCATGAAGGTTATTCCAATAACCAGCCACTTTGAGGTCTGCTCCACAGGAAAGAGGAATCCATTCCTGGTACTATAAACCTGGTCAAAAGCCCATGGCTCAGGAGGTCATACATCCTAGGGGGAAACCTCCTACTGTTGTTTTACTAAATGAACATGTTATTAAATTGACTTTTAAGTATTTATGATTATATCCATACATTAGTGTTATATTCACTCTTGGTTAAAGAATCTTCTCTCAGCAAAAGTCCACAGGCAGTACACAGACTCATAACTGACCAAAGTGCAGAGAGTAAGTTACTGTTGAGATCTCAGACCTAAATGGAACATCAATATCAACATACCCTACTCAAAGCTCAGGAAACATCATGGGAGAGAGGGAAGGAAGAAGGTAAAAGACAAAGATGGGGAGGAATATTGTGAAATGCTATCTCTAGACATGGCATAATAGCTGCTTGTGAACTTGTTGTAGCTATGGTTACTTGCACAAGGGCAAGGAAGTAACACCAGTCAATATTACTTGGATTCAGTGAATTACAGGAGGAGGAGGAGGACATCACTGTGAAAGGAGGACAAGCTGAGAGTACTTAGAGGGAATGAGAGTGGAGAGTTGGGGATGAATATGATCACAATACACTGTTTACATGTATGGAATTGTCACAGAAGAAATAAAAGATATTCTGCTAAAATCATCTTTTCTAACATCACAATACATTTAGTATTAAAATTGCTATTGTAAAAAATATAAATGCAATATAAAGTCTCAGAAAAATCTGAAGAAAAACAAATGGTAAGTTCATGTACCATAAACTGCATACTCAATATGAAGAAAAAATAAAATTTCAATTCTATTAAGCTGTCTATGATACAAATGAGAGTTGATCACAACATGAATAGGAACCATACTTCTTTTGAAAGGTTATTTATTGACAAAAAGTCACAATTAAGGTTGAGTAGTATAAAATTTTTAAATAAAAGAGGGATACATTACAAAGCTCTAGTAATAAATACACAGACTGTATGTTTTAGGTTTTGGCAGACACTATTTATGTGTATTCATCTTGGAAGCACTGCTGAAATGAAAGCCAGCTACCATCATCCATGGAGGACAAAGAAGTGTTTATGAATGTTCAAGACTGATGACTACACACACTCCTAGATCTGCAGTCCAACTGTCTGTCCACACTAAAGACCAGAATTTTTTTCTTTAAAGCTCACAAAAATCTGTCATTTCTAAACTCCCTTCTCAGTTCCCAATGTTGAGTGCAGGAAGGTCAGTGTTAGACATGCAACAGAACAGCATGTTTCTCCCATCCTTTTTGTTTGTTTGCCTTCAGGAAGTTCACACTGTTACCCACACAACAGAACTGCACGTTTCTATCACCCTTTTTGTCTGTTTGCCTTCTTCAAAGTAGACTCTTCTCAATGGAGTCTTCAATGAGTCTTCCTTGATTCAAAATGGACTGTAAGACAAGATCAGATAAAGGACTTTTTCTATTGTCCAAGCTAGGATAAATAAATAAATAAATAAATAAATAAATAAATAAATAAATAAACAAACAAACAATACAAAATTCTCTCATTCAAAAGCTACACTTCATATTCTCATTAGAGGAAAAAAAAGCCAAAAACTGAATAAACTTTTACTGGTATGTGCTTTTATTTTACCTTGGCCAATTTATAAAGACATGCATACAGGTTGTTACAGGTGTAAGTTCCAACTGCTCTGTTTAAAAAGCAACTTTCCCTATAACCACATGTATTTCTTATCACTTCCAAGCATAAGAGAATTACCAATGATCATATGCTAAATCTTGAAAAGTATTTGTAGAAAAATCTCTATAAAAATTCCTGGCACACAGTCAAAAAAAGTTTGCACTATTTTAAGCTGTAGCGAGACTAGAGCTATCATAAAAGCCATTTCCTAAACTCTGAGCACTTAAATCTCCACTACTCTAGGGAAAAATCAAGAAAGTAAGACTTAAGGAGCTGCAGTTAATTAGCCACTTAATTAAAATGCATATCTGTGTTAAACATTGTCATGTCTGAGAAGTAAATCAGGTGTCAAATGGTTAAGCAGCCAATTAACACAAGCAAAGGAGAGATAATAATAAAAAAAAGCCTGTTGCAAATTAAGTTTTAAAGTACATGTTCAAAATTTTTAAAAAACCAATATAATTCACAATTCTAAACATTCTCCATTGATTTTTGTAAGTTACTGACAGCTATTACTATTAAGTCTGCATGCTATGTACTTAATGTCCCTGGTGAATCCTATTACCCATTAAAGTTTGTAATTCAAGACTATGATACAACTTCCTTTATTGTGATCACAGTAAAAGCAGTACAAAAACAGAAGGGTGCTATTTTTCATAAAATTTCTACCACTCTTGGAAAAGACTGCTTCTCCATTCTATCACTGCCATCTATCTCTCAAACCTCCCCCATAATACCCACCCCTTCCATTAAAAAAAATAACTGCTCTAGCCAGTTAAAGCACAGTCACCAAGTAAAATATACAAGAAGAATAATACCTGTAAAACTTTCTTTCCATAACTTGTCTCAGGCAAGGATCTGCAGGTTCTCTCTCCCATGACATTCTCCATCTCTCCAACCATTAGGGATGCATCCTGAATGATGGTGGAGGGTTCAGAAGTTTATAGTAGATGTGGTATATTGAGACCAAGGACTATATCCATCTCTTCATAAAAAGGGTGGAGCCTTTTGGGCGGTCCAGAGTACCACCTTCATATCTCTGTGATTATTCTGATTACTACTATTTTAATACTGAGCAATTCCTACACTCAACCCCAAACAAACCATAAGAATATGCCTCAGAATCTTGACTGGCATTCTCTTGGATTTTTTTTTCTCTACAATTCATTATTTTTATATATTCTGACTCATTTCCACAAAAGATGCCAAAGATTATAATTTGTGAATAAAACAATAGCTCACACCTGTAAATGCAGCACTCAAGGAGGCTGAGGCAGGAGGATTGCCACAAACTCAAGGCCAGTTACTTAGTAAACTCTAGGCTAGCCTGTGCTACAGTATGGAATCTTGCCTCAAGGAAAAAAATCCATATTTAAGGTATTCTCTACATATATATCATGCATAAAATCCATATGCAAAAGGGAATTATTGGTCATCCTCGCAGTAATACTCTACGCAAAAGTAAAATGTTGCAGAGAAATATGTGAAAATACTTATGTGAGAGTTTAAAAAAAAACAGTTTCTTAAAAGTCACTGAAACCTGTATTATGTAAAGAAGCTACAGGTCTGTGATTATATGCAAGTATTAAAGTGGTCCAGATCACCACTGCTACCTCAATGTTGTTGTCAACCTTCTTTTTAATCCAATGTAACTTTTACTTCAATTGTTAAATAATAGCATTCCTTACAGAACAGCACTGTGTTAAGGAAAAAGGAAAAATACTCCTCTTGTTTCTCCATTGTTTTTTCTCAAAAGGAAGCCTTTATTAACATTTCATGTTCTTTACTCTTTCCTGTGCTTTTATGAACTTGCACTAATTTCTGACCACGAGTATCATGTTACCATATTGTTCTCACATCTTGCTTCTTCACAATATGTCCTGGCTTCTTTCCTTATGAGTACATTATCAATATCACTCACTCATTTTAGTATTCACATAAATCCTTGACCACTAGAAATTTTGCTTTATTAATACTTATTTTCTATTCTGTTCTGTCTCCTCAGAAGACTGAAGTAGCTGATTTCTATGCCCCATATCTCTTTTATCTTTAAATTCAACTTTATTTCTACATTGATAATTCAATTTCCACTCCTTCCTTTGAAAATTTTAACACTCAGATTTTTAGATTCTGGGACCTCGGCATATTTCATCTTTCAAAAAAGCCCTTATTGACTATTTTATCCTAACCATGTTGGGAAAACAACATTATGTTCTACTTATTTCTTGCATTGTTTCAATTTCCTAGGAATCTTTTGTTGTTGTTAACATTCTATTTTGTATTGTTGGCTTTCTGTAAGTTTCTCCCCTTAATTTTGTATTTTATATTATTGGTTTTCTAGTGACCTGTGATAGCCAAAATTATATTAATAATGTTCCAGAACTAACTAGATTTCTCTCATAGATCTATGGCACTGTCATTCTCCAATGACTTGTTACAGGTTTAAGATCAAACTCAGTTCCCTCCGTGAACACTCTCAATACATGTCAAAAACCTCCAGAATCATCAAGTGCACAACAGAAGCCACAGCTCTGCTCTGGAGACATTCCTGTTGACATCCTGTACAAAGGAGGAAGGCAGAGGACCAGCTGCTCCACCGTTTTAAAATCTGTTAATCTCATGAGCACTCTACAGTCCATCCAATTCTTTGAGTCCATTAAAAACACAAATGGAGTTTTGTTTCAGTGGTTGGAACTTCTTGTTCATTTGGTTTAATATTTCTATTTCTCATTGTTTTTATTTATTTTCCTTTTTAATTTTTTTTTTTTATTTTGAGGGTGTTAGTCCAGGGCCTAGTGTATGCTAGGAAACCATCTACCTTCAAATGAGACTCAACACCCCACCTCAGGTTTAGTTTATGTGGGCATGGAATATTTTAACACTTGAGAGCTATAAACATGCATGGGAGGGCATGTGCACATGTTAGAGATAGAACCCCTTGACTCTAGAAGCCATTGATAAGAGTTTTTGAGGTCTACCAAACCTCAAAAACTCTTCACTTTCAATTGTGGTTTTCTCTGTTCCTCTCATTCAGCCTGCTTTGAATCATCAAGAAATTTTCTCAAAATATGTGGCACCAGTGTCACGCTTTCTTACTACTCAGTGCTGTTCATGTTACACAGCACCACTTTACCTTGTTTGATTCATTGTTCACAGAGACAGAGTCCCCCTCAGAAAGCCTTGAGCTAACTGACCATCTTCTTTCCTCAGCCCTGCAAGGGCAGCAATTTCAGTTGGGGGCCACCATGCTTTGCTTTCTTGCCCCCCTCAAACACCTTTAGTTCCTTTGCACAGATAGGGGAGTCTTGATGAACAGATCATTTACTTTCTTTAACCAAAAGTCTCCTCAAATTTCCAACAAATATTTCATGTACCTTCTCCTGCAACTCTGTACACAGGAATTCTTTACATTGCTGACTACACAGTGTAGTTTTCTTTAATCTTCAACCTACTCCCATTCATTTTAGCACAAGTGGTACTAAATCACCTATAATTTTTTTCCTCAATTGTCATTTTTCTTCCATGTCTACCATTTTATTAGAAGTACTTTCTTTAAAACTGTATAACCCTTAAAAAATACGTTCTTAGCAGTTCTTTAGATTTAACTTTATGTTTCATTGATTATTTGGACTTGAGATTTTTCCTTTTGAAGAAATATGATCTTATCTTCACATCTGACAAGGTTTTGCTTATACATAGAACTCTAGGATCATAGCACTTTCATCTCAGAATTTACAGAAATTTTCCCACTATTCCTTAGCAGATACAGGGCTACATAGAAGAAGCAAATACCTCTCAAGTTAAATTTTTTAGTTAGGCCTTTTTAACTTTACCTGGAAACTTGATTTTTCTTTGTTGGTGGTCCTTGAAATTCACAAGTTTGGTTTTACCAGAAGTTTTCTTCAGTGTGCCTTATTTGAAGGTTGGTTTGTTTTTGTTTTTTTTTTGTTTTGTTTTGTTTTTTCACACCAGGAAAGTTTCATTTGACTATTTTTCAAACTGCTACATTTGTTATGTGTATATATTTACTTCAGAATTCCTGTTTCTCACCTAATAATTTCCCATTATCTACTCTATTTAAACTTTTCTCATACAATGTTTAACTATTTTTACTATACTTTCTACAAGTAAATTTGGTTTGACTGTTGTTACTTCTTAATATCTCCTTTTGCCGAAGGTAGAACTCAAGGCCTTAGTTGATGAGAGGCAGACAATCTTCAATTGAGCTACATCTCCCACATTCCTCTATTTTTTAAAAAAAAAATTATAAAGTAGCTTAAATATGCAAAGCAGTATAAAGTATTACTGAATAAACAGTTAAGTATTCGCTGTTGAGTGTAAAGAAAATTTTAAAATTTTAATCTGGATGAGAAAAAAACGCTTTCCTTTTCCTCCCAAAGGAAACCAGTTTGATATTTATCACCCTGTTGGATTTGTATTTTTATATATGTATATATCCATAAGACTGAAACAGTATTGCTTTGAATTTTTATGCTTCACACATATCTGACTTTTTCATTTATTTTAATCTGTTGTTATACAGCTAGGGATCCAACCTACAGCTTTGCCTAATTATTATTATAAGCCACAGCTTTGTACGATGATGACAACGACGGCGAGGACGACGACGACGACAATGATGATGATGATGATGATGCAGCCGCCAGAGATCCAACCCACAGCTTTGCCTACCAGGCAAGAACACTATCCTGAGTGGCATCTCCAGCTCCAACCAATGTGTTTCTTTAAGACAGTGTCTTCAACTCTCAGCTCATAATCCATCAATAAAGTCGGGATTACAAATGAATAAAGCCAAACAGGAGTGGTGGGGAGTGAAAAGAGAAAGTGAAAACAGTGACAAATCACAGTGATGGATCTATAGATAGGAAGTATACATTTCGCTCTGTTGAAGTCTATCTCAACAAATCAAAAAACAATGCTAAGGTGTGTGAGGTGTAGATAGGTAGATGAGTCATTTCCCTAAAACTGCCTTATTATAAATACAAATAAAATTCACAATTGCCCTATTATCAAGTAAATCCTAAGAAAATCAATGACAGACTGTTTCCAAAAAAGTCAGGTTTACAATATTTTACAAGCAAATCTAAGGGAAAAAAATACCATTTCTTAGATCCACCTTCCCACTAGGCCAATCAATATTGCAAAGAATTGCCTGATTTAATGTGTTTAATCATTTAATTATAAACAGAATGATTATCTGAATTTAGTTGCCCTTGAATAACCTCACAGATATTTCAATCACCAAAAGTAATGTTATACATTACTGACAATGGTCAGAAAGGGAGTATCACTAAATACTTAGATTATCTTAGAACAATAATCTCACAGTCAAGTCAGGCACATTAGGCAACTGTTCAATCATCAACCATAAAGAAATCACTTTCACTATACCTGACTGATTTTCATCCAGAACCCCTCAGGATATGTATTTCCAATGACAAGAAGTGTACTTTCAGGAGTCAATTCCACATGGAACAAACTAGTTTTCTAAAACCATTATTATGTTGTTCTAAAACCAGATGCATAACTTCAAACAAATGCTCCAAAATGTTGCCTAGCACCCTTAAAAATAGCTGGTCACCATCTTACCTACCACATATTATCATTTTCCAAAAGAGACATCATGATGTGCTAAAACACAGTCTAGTAACTTTCAATAAACAGTATTTTTATTAGACTAGGCATCATTAGAGGGAAAATGCCCAAATATTAAAATATAAAAACTTACTCATCAGATGTGGTGTCACATGCCTTTAATTCCAACACTCAGGAGGCAGAGGCAGGTGGATCTCCATGAGTTTAAGGTTTGTCTATCTACACTGTAAGGTCTAGGCTAGTCAGAGCTATCTAATGAAACTGTCTCTAGCACACACACACACACACACACACACACACACACACACACACACAAAACTTTGGATTTATATTGAAATTAAATTTATTATATATTTCCAATTCCAAGATTTTAAAACACTTTAACAATTCTGAAATTGGCAGGTGCTACAATATAATTTGGGCAATTATTGTTGCTGCTGGAGTTGCACTGACAGTGTTCCTTGATTTTTAATAGTTTAGTTATTATTTCTGGTGATATAAGACAAATGCAACCTCTCAGCACTTAGACAAGTTATTCAATGATCATCTGTGAAAAGGATATTAATCCTAGTAATTGGATGAAAACAATCTGAAAATATCAGGAAATGCCAACATTAAATCTTGCAGATGTACAAATAGTTTAGAAAAAAAATTCAGCAAGAAGCAGAGGACATTTTTAAGTAGTTCTATATCATCAACTCTCTCAACTCCACAGAACAATATTCTGTGGGAAAATATACACATCAACAACTGGGGTGGAAAGAAATCATTCAGATATACTGGACTGAAAGTCAAGACATCTGAAGACTGAGTACCTTAACCAATTTATTTCAATTGTTTCCATGTATGTTCAAGGATAATGTGATGAAAGGAATAACTGAGTAAATCCAAAAGTGTTTTGAATAAATTCAAAGAGACAGTTTTGTTTTTTATATTTATTGAAACTAATAATTTTAAAGAATGCACAATAGTTTAATTGGCAATGTTTAATTTTCCTTCTTTAATAGTGTATTCTGCAGCTGTTTTCAACAGAATATGATTAGTTAATAAGCTATGTGAGTGGTGATGTTGTATACTGCTATTTACAAAAACTAGTTTTCTGTTTTGCTCTTTTTTGAGTATGTAACTACACTACAGTTTTCAGATTCCTGACAATTAAATATGGCTTGATGTGTGATGTAAAATGTGAATGAAACTTACATACACCATTGCCAGGCCTACACCTCTAAATGACATTGATATATTCCCAGAAATATACAATCTACTAAAATTTGGAGTCTGGAGAATGAAGAGTAGCAACTAAATTATTACCTCAAACGGCACAGAGAAACATTTGACCAAATCCTCTTTCACATGATAAACACATTCAGTAAACTAGGGGTAAAATGGAAATTTCGTAAACATAACAGAAATATACAAAAGTTCTGTGAAGTAATAGAAACCTGTGGTGATATTGTGTTCCCCAAAATATTGTACACCCTAATAAACTTACCTGGGGTCAGAGAACAGAACAGCCACTAGAATATAGAGGCCAGAAAATGGTGGCACACATGCCTTTAATCCTAGCATTCCAGAGGCAGAGATCCGTCTGGATCTCTGTGAGTTCAAGGCCACACTGGAAACAGCCAGGCATGGTAACAGGAGCCTTTAATCCCAGGAAGTGATGGCAAAAAGCAGAAAGGTATATAAGACATGAAAACAAGGAACTAGAGCTGGTTAAGCTTTTAGGCTTGTAGCAGCAGTTCAGCTGAGATCCATTCGGATGAGGACACAGAGGTTTCCAGTCTGAGGAAACAGGATCAGGTGAGGAATTGGCAACGTGAGGTAGCTGTGGCTTGTTCTGCTTCTCTGATCTTCCAGCTTTAACCCAATACCTGGCTTCAGGTTTGATTTTATTAATAAGACCTTTTAAGACTCGTGCTACAGAAACCCAAAACTCCACAAATATCATCACACTTGATAGTGAAAAACTGAAAGCATTTCCCCTAAATTAGAATAAGACAATGGCGTCAACTTTCACTACTTCTTAATATAGTACTGGAAATTTTAACCAGAGTAAGTGCACCAGATAATGAAATTAAAGTTATCCAAAGTGGAATGGAAGTAAAATTATCTCTGTTCAGTTATTATATACAGCAAGACTTAAAAAAAAAGATCAATAGCTTGAGTTCAGAACAGTTGTGAAATATAAAACTACATACAAATATCAGTAGAATTTATAAAATAACCAATGATAAGAAAATTATTAAGACAATTCCATTTATAATGACCTGAAAAAGAATGAAGCTAGTTAACCAAGGAGGTGAAAGATTCTACATAGAAAATTAAAATAACTTATTTTAAAAATTAAAAGCAACATAAGTAAGCAAAAAGACATACCAATGATTGACTGAAAGACTACACATGGCAAAGATAATATTACTAACTAAAGTGATCCACATCTTCAACACAATCTCTATCAACATCCTGAAGGTGTTTTGTGAAAAGAAACAACCCTAAAACTCATATGGAATCTCAATAAATATTAAACACAACTAAATCACGGGGAAAAAAAAAAAAGAACAAAGTGAAGGACTCACACTTCATGATTTCAAAACCTACTACAAACCTACATTGATAAAAAGCAGTGTGATCTGGGCATTAGTCCAGATTATAGATCAATGGAACATTTTAAAGCTGACTGTCAAAAAGAGTACTACCATGGCTAGTCAAAAAAGCTATTATAAAAGAACAGACTTTTAAATAAAATATCTTAAAAACTGGATATCAACATGCAGAATAAAATTGAACTTTATATCATATACAAAAGTTAACTCAAAGTGGATCAAAAACTAAATGTAAAACAAAAATTCATGAAACTTTTTTTTTCAGGACTGGGTTTCTCTGTGTAGCCATGGTTATCCTAGAACTCACTCTGTAGACCAGGCTGGCCTGGAACTCACTGAGATCCACCTCCCTCTGCCTCTATAGTGCTGGGATTAAAGGAGTCCACTACCACCTCCCGGCCACCATAAAACTCTTTTAAAAAAAATAAAAGTTTTCATAATACTTGACTTAATCTCTAAGATATGACACTAAAATCAAAATTCTGACATGAAACAATATGGTTGAATCTATAGTGTGCTAAGTGTAACAGGCCAGACACAAAGGACAACTACTGTTATGACTGTACTCACACCTGGCATCCAGAACTAACAAAATCAGAAACAGAATGTAGACTAGATAGTAATAGTAGCTGGGTGAGTAGGACAAACTAGGAGTTTTGTTTCACAAGTACAAATTTTCTATTTGGAAAGAGGAAACGTTCTGTAATGAAAGCTAGAGATGGCTACATACACTGTAAATTTACTTAATGCCACTGAGTTCTACACTCAAAAGGACTACAATGGGAATCCTATACTATACTAGCAGCACTGTTGAAAAGATTAAAATAGTAAATTTTATCTTTTATCAAAATAAAAAAATTTAAGTAGTTTAAAATCTTTGTTTGTTTGTTTGTTTGTTTGTTTGTTTGTTTTTTGAGACAGGGTTTCTCTGTGTAGCTTTGCGCCTTTCCTGGATCTTGCTCTGTAGACCAGGCTGGCCTCAAACTCACAGAGATCCACCTACCTCTGCCTCCCGAGTGCTGGGATTAAAAGCATGTGTGTGCCACCACTGCCTGGCTAGTAGTTTAAAATCTTATAAGATAGATTGAGAAGCTGAGAAGCTAGCAACCTCCTGCATCCCTGAATGCATATGCTCACGCACACGTGCACACGCGTGCATGCACACACCTATAAACTAATCCAAGAATGAATGGATATTATTAGAAAACTGATACAGAGATAAATAATAAATATGTGTTTATCAAACATAGGAAAAATATTAAAGAAGAGACATCTCCCAAAAAAAGAGGACAATGAATTACTTTAATGAACAGAAAGGGTGTGGAGTGTTCATAGACATTAAATCATTATATGCACAGTCACAAATTTATCCTCATCATACTCAAGTTTGTTTGTGTACATCTCATGTCTTTATCTAACAGGATTTCAACTGCTTGGGCATGTACTTGGCCACTTCTCTTAAACTTCACTCATTATCTATACTGTGTTAGAGCAATAATCCCCAGCCTTGTAAATCAAAAGCTTAAGTACAAAAATAAGCTGCACCTCAATTCTTGTTTTCAATACTTACGGAAAATTTCAGCAATTAAATATTCCATAAAAGAAGACGGTCATGAAATTCATAGATTTAAAATAAATAAAAGAGGGCAGAGTACATTATGAAGACTCACAAAGGAAGGCCACTAGAACTGAAAGTGTGTTGTCTTTGGCTACCACCAACCTGTACAAATCTCAGGGTGTCTATTTGCACTGAGCAACTAATATTTAAGTAAAACTCACATTATTGTGAAATTTAGTGTGTAAAATACAACTAGTAGAGAACTATATATATATATTATCTTAAAACCATGATTCTAAGTTATCCTTAAAGTATTTTTAAAAATAAGATTTAAGATTGGTTTGGTTTCTATCTTTTAACACGCTTTATACAAGAACAATCTACTTAATACTCAGTGATACATCAGCAGTACATATTTATGTGTTGTCAAAACCATCTAAAAAATAGTTGAAATGAAGCAGAGGACAAGCAGAAACATTGTGATTGTGAATTCCTACAGAACTTCATATACCTTATCTTCTCCACTTCACAAGTCAAATAATCATACTTCACAAATGTTTGATTCAATGAGTGCTCAAGGCTGCACAAGAACATCATTAAAGAGAAATTTCAATGTTTTCAGTTATAGCTACCATTTATTTTCAAAATATTTACAAGCTATTTAGTGTGACTCAAGAACTAAATTCTATCTGTAGTCATAGTTGGCTTTGAAGCAAATTTACTAACTTTGCAACGGGTGTAATATTAAAACAACTTCCTGCTATTGAATATGAAGAATCAATAATGCCAAAATGAATACATCTAGAATGGAAACATGTTAAAATTGTTATTATTGGCAATCTTAAAAATTCATGCAACAGGCTCAATTGTATATATTTTCACTTATCTAACTTAAACTCTCCTATCATTTAGATTAATCGAAACTGAAGTTGTAACAATATAAATACAAAATAACAATATACAATGCAATTAACCCATGAATTTGCATCCTTGCCTCAATTAAATATGTACATACAACTTAAGTAAAATCTTCATTACTGAAATTTATCATTGTGTTATACAACATTTGAAACTTAATTGAACCAACTTTATATTACAAAGATGCAACGTATTTATTAGCAGCATTAAAAATAATCTGGCTAATTCAAATAAAAAAATAAGATTAGGAGTGGGAGGAAAGTAGGGTAAGTTAGTGTGAAAGATAAAGAGTAATTACTAAAATGACTTAAAAGAGAAAAATTAGGGTGGGTAAAAACAGCTAGAGGGGAAAGTTGAAATACTGTAAGGATCCAGAGATTTTAGAGACTGTTAAATCTATGAAAGATTATAATTAAAAAGAAAAATGAGGGGCTAAGGATGAGAGAAAGAAGATACATGAATATGAAGGGGGATGTGAGATGTGGCTAAACAGCATAGCAAAGAATGCCTTATGTAAGCATCATGAGGAAGCAAACAGTCCTGAAACCTGAATAATGGAAACACAAGTTGTTTTTTTTAAATAAACAAATAAACAAACAAACATCTGGATTAATTTCTAAGCTCTCATACGAATCTTTATAAAATATGAAAGGTGGGAAGGAAAAACTGATAATATTAATGGGCAAATGAGTTTACCATTTAGTCACCTCATAGGACAATTAATCACCATCTATTGTGTAAAAAGCACTATGCTAGACAACCAAGGACACAAAGAATACTGAAGACAATACAGTCCCCATTTTCATGGTAATTACAGTATCATAAAGGAGACAGACCCTCATCAGATAACCTTACTATTGACTACATAGAGCCAACTGCTATCATCACTCTATGAAAAGGAACATAGAAAAGAAACTGTTTCAAAAAGTGAGTAAAGGAAAACTTTGTGGGGGGGAATAGATGTCTTTCAACTTCAAGACTTTAAAGATGACAATAATCATGCAGGTAAAATGAACAGTGCTTCCTCCAGAAACAGAAAGGAAGATGGCTATCGGCAAAAGAGAACAAAAAAGCAAAAGCTTGGAGAATAAAGCCCATGTTAGGATTTCAGAACTGTTTTGTTTAAATATAGATTTTAGTTGTACACTATCTTTTTGTGACTGCTTACAGAATAAATCAAAGTGTGCTTATAGTTTTAAATTTTTTATTGTATTATTTCACAAAATAATATGTATGGGTGTTTTGCCCTCTTGTATGTCTGTGTATCATGTGCCTGCAGTGCCCACAGAGGTCAGAAAAGGGTACAGAATCCCCTGGAATTAGAGTTACAGGTGATTGTGGGCAGACCAAAATGGATTTTGAGAACTGAACTCAGGTTTTCTATAAGCAGCCAGTGCTCTTAACCACTGAGCCATCTCTCCAACCCCAAAATGAAGATTTTAAAATTCACATTAAGATCATTTACAAAGGAAAAATAAAATTACATATACTCAAAAGATTTGTATCTAAGAAACTGCAGTTTTGCTCTTTTCTGTTTCTGCCGATTATTTTACTTTCAAAGTATAGTACTTAAACTGAATATAATCTAAAAAGAGATCAAAACAGAGAAATGAAGTAAGAAATAATTTCTCTAATTTTTAGATTTCTATAAATTCCATCCTGTTTTTGTTTGGTGGGCTGTTTGTTTTTTGAGACATTTCACTGTGGAGCCCTGGTTGGCCTAGAACTCACTTTGTCAACCAGGCTGGCCTTGAACTCACAGGAACCCACCTGCCTCTGCCCCTCTCTGCCCCCTTCTGCCCCCTCTCCCCCTGCCTCCTAAAAGGTTGGACTAAACCCATCCTGTTTTAATACCATTTCTCAACTATTTGGTCATTTCCAGCTATATCCTATCATTCAACCATAATCCAACATTTAATAAAATAATGCAATTAATACCGTAAAAGTCAGAAACAGTACTTTATTTTTCTATCTTTTGTGTGTGTGTCTGTGTTTGTGCACTGTGTGTGGTGTTCATACATGTTTCTATGTGTGCAGGTGCATGTGTCTGCAGATGCATATACACATATGCAAGTAGAGGCTCAGTGCTGACATTGGGAGTCTTTCTCTATTCCTCTCCACTTGATTTACTGAAGCAAGGACTCTCAACTGAACCCAGAACTTGCTGCTCAGCTAACCTAGCTAGCAAGTTAGCCCTAGAGATCTCCTGTACCTTCCTCCCAAGTGCTGAGATTACAGCCAGCCACCATGCCTACAGGGATTTTGGGTGGGTTCTAGAGATCCAAAGTCTGGGTCCTCACACTTGGCATAGCAAGCACTTTATCTCTACCACTGTCTCTACCACCACTCCAGCCCCAACTTCTCTTTTTACAGCTTAACAAAACTCATTCTGCCTCCTCTTCCTCGGGGTTCCTTGAGGCCTGAGGGGAAGAATTTGATGGAGATGTCCATTTGGGGTTGAGTGTTCCAAGGTCTGTTATTCTTTGCATTAATGTCTGGCTATGGTTCTATATTTGTTCCCATCTGCTGCAGGAGGAAGCTTCTCTGATGATGGCTAAGCAAGGTGCTGATCATGAGCACAGCAAAATGCCATTAGGAATATTTTTATTGCTATGTTGCTTTTTTTTTTTTTTAACAACAGAAAGAGTGTAAGAGCCAGAGGAGAAGAAAGACACCAAGAAAACAAGACCCTCTAAATCAATGTTACATATGAACTCAGAGATTGAGGCAGCATGTATAGGGCCTATGCAGGTTTGCATCAGGTCCTTTGTGTATATATTATGGCTTCGAATTTGTGTTTTTTATGTGATTCCTGAGTGTGCCAAGGAGCGGGTCTCTGGTTCTTGTGCCTTCTCTTGAACTCTTTTCCTTCTGTTTTGTCCAATTCCAATCTGTTAATTTTTGTTTTAGCTTATATTTTATTATTACCCCTTAGAAACCTGTTTGTTTTCCAATGAGAGACAAAGAGGGAGTGGAGCCAGGTGGGGGAGGGGAAAGGTGGGAAGAAACTAGGAGAAGTAGAGGGAGGGGAAATCATAATCAGGGTATATTAAGTGAGAAAAAAATATATTTTCAATAAAAGGGGATAAAGGGAAAAAAAAAACCAAGTACTGAATGTTATACAAAACTCTTACCCACATCCTTCTCCATAGACTGTTCTATAGAATAACCATTTACATTCCAATTTCCTTAGTCCTTATAATTCATAAACATACTGCCAATCAAAAGTGGTTATTATAAACTTACTAAAATAAAAGTACTAGGTTATACACTAATATTGAAAGATGATTAAGATACACTTTTAACAAATGAAGATCTGAAGTTTAGAGGCAGGAGTGGTTCCAGGAGTTGGAGGGCTAGTGGGGAGAGGATATAAATCTAAATACATTACATTCATATGTAAAATTACTAGAGACTGTATAATTAAAAATGAAATTTAAAACCATGTCCAAATGAAAAAGATAAGTTTTTGATGACTTCTAAACATTACTTTTCAGCTTGGTACACAAGTCATTCATTGACCAGGATTTCAAATCCTACTCACATTAGATCTCAAAGTAAAGAGAGTAAAAGACGCAGTGGTTAGGGCATAATGTTTTTTCTTTCTCATTTAAAAAAAAAATTAAGAGAAAAGACACCACACTGTTGTCCAGACAAACCTCTAATTTAAAATCTGCCTGCTTCAGTCTCCCAAGTAGTTGGGATACTGGAATTACAGACAAGCAGTACCACAGCTGATGGGCCATCATTTTTCACAGAAATAAATTTTTAAGAGTAGAAATCAGTTCAAATGAAAGGAGAATTAATAATACTGAACTTGTATGCTATCTTACTAATTTTAATATGAAAGAAGCTAAAGATTATAAATGTGCCTCTACTCTTTAATCAACCTATACATACATGTCAAAACGTTTCCAATTACCTCCAAAAATGTTTAAGTAATTCAGACTTACAGACTGCACACTTCAGAATTTTAGAGTTTGGTGTTTTCTAAATGACCTCTATTATCAGATTTGAATGGAAGCATATATAAGATATGAAATGTGAAGTTTTCTAACAAAACTATTTTCAAAGAATATTTTCTGATATTTGAATAAAATTAAGTATAAAGTTTTGTTATTTTTATTCCTCAGTTGCACTTCAAACATTCAAAATAATGACCTATAGACTAGAGATGTAGCTCAGTTGGTAGAGAGCTTTCTGGCATGAACAAAGGCCTGGGTTATCCCCAGTATTTTATTAGCATATATTAATTATACATGTTTATTGTTTTAAGTAATGTTTTTATTAATTCTTTGAGACTTTTTCACAATGTATTTTGATTAACATAATCATTAACATAATAGTGTGGGGTCCCCTCACAACTTCTCCCTGATTCACCTACCTGCTCACCCAACTCTGGTTTTCCTTCTCTCTTTTTTTAAAACCATCAAGTCCAGTTTGTACTAGCCACCTACTAGTGGGTGTGGGGCCTGCCTTGGAGTGTGGTCAATATGCCAGGGGTAATACCATTAAAAAAAAAATCTCTCAGCAGCCGGCAAAAGCCAATAGCTCCCCAGCTAGGGATGGGAATTCATGCCCACATCCACAATGGGATTCTATCTGGCTGGAGCTTGCTCAGGTCTTATGCATGCTGACACAATCACTATGAGTTCATATATGCAACTTCCCACTGTGTCTAATTATACAAAATAAATTTTACTATGACATTTCATGCATAATGTACATATGTACATAATTTATTGTGCTCCTATTCACCAATTAACTAAACATCTTTTAAAGTACTAAAACTGTCTTGTCTAATATTTTATTATGACTTAGTACTGAAGAAATGACGAAAAGAAAGTGCATATGAAGAATATATAAAGTGTGTACAATTGAAGACATTAGCAAACATCACTTATATAATGAGCTGTTACATTTCAAGGACAAGGACGAGGCCAGCCACCAGTTTTCAGGTCACAACAGACAAGGTCAAATAACATTTCAAATGTCACATGGAAAGAATAAAATATTGTTTAACAGAAATATAATTCATATCACATCACCTAATTCCCCATGGAATGCCTTCAAGGTTCAAAATACCATACAGAAAAAAAATAGTGCATAAAATAACTGTGAATCACTTATAAATTATAAGCTCATATTTGAGACACAGGATTTGAGACACAAGATTAAATATACAGTGTCATATAAGAGAAAAACATGTCAGATGTATTCAATGTATATTTTCTAATTTAGTAGACATATTTTAGCATGTGGTACTCCTGAATACACCAAACTACTGTGAATTCTAACAATAAAATTCTACCAAATATGGTAATTTGTTGGCTGAATCTTTAAAGAGAAATAGCCAGGGCCAGTGAAATGGCTCAACAGATAAAGATGCTTGCCACCAAGCATGACAACCTAAACTATATTCCCAAGACACATAGCGGAAGTGGGGATCTGACTCCTATAAGACATCCTCTGACCTGGACAGTGGGGTGTGGTACTAACATAACTTGCCCCTACAAACACTCAAACACACACACACACACACACACACACACACACACACACACACACACACACACACACACACTAAATAAATGTAAAAAAATTAAATGAAATAAAGAAAACAGAAGTAGCCCTCAAGAAAACCAAGTTTCTAAACATTACGTTCCAACACTGCTCTTTGAATACTCGGGCAGCAGTAGGACTCTAATTCTACCCCAAAAGACTAAATTTGTTAAAGTGAACATTATGTGCCATATCCTTAGAGAACTGACTTGCTACTGCAGTGACCAAGAAGGTAATCAGATGAAAGAAAGAAGCAAAAACAATGGGGGATATTTGCTAGGCATGGAGCTAATTATTCAATACCAGCTGTGTATAAACAAGTAAGAAACAACTGAGACCCACACAAGGAGGCAGAAAACCCTGTTTTCCTGATTTCTGGCCCTAAGCTCTTGCATTACACAGTACTAACTTCTCTCCAATGTCTTAATGAGACAATTACTAAAAAACAACTTGCCTTTATTGAAAGTAATGACCAAGCAGGTCAGACATGAACATCCTAATCAGCTTGCTCTAGAACACCACTAAACTTTAGGAAAAGTCACTGCCCCACCTACCCATTAAAAAGATCTTCTCACTCTCAGCCTAACAAGCTTGGCCTCTGTTGTTGTTGCAGTGTTTGTTTTTTAAATAGTGTCTGCCCATGCAGCCTAAACTGGCCTTAAAGTAACTAAGGACCCAAGCTGCCAAACCTGTAGCAATGCTCTAGCCCCAGATTCCCAGGTGTCACACCTGTTCCTCCTTCCAAGAAAGAAAGGTGTCTAAAGCTCAACCCAACCGTGTTCTTTTCACAAACACCAAAGCTTAAATCAGCTGTTTTTCTCCACAGGTTTTGTCCACAATTCCACGATTGGGTTTCATTTTCTGATCCCAAGGTACTGAGTACTGTCATCAGTCTAAGGACACAACCTGCAAAACGAATTGTCCAAGTCCACTTCACAAAGTTAATTTCCTTGCTCCGAAGTATGCTGTTTGTCTAAACCTCACATCAAGATTAACACCAATGACTATTAATTCTGAGATAAGTATATCAATTATCTGTTAAATGTATAATTTTCTGTTTAGAAACTTTAAAAAATTATTAAAATATAATTGCATTATTTCCTTCCTTTCCTTTCCTCCCTCCAACCCCTTCCATCTCCCCCACAAATAGCCTCTTTTTCTTTGGATATTTTATGTATACATATAAATACTATGTATAAATATACAAATACAATTTGCTGATTCCATTTCATGTTGCTTGTGTGTATATGATTTCAGGCTGACCACTTGATACTGAATAACCAATTTTCATGTACCATTTAATGTTTAAAATCTGCTTATACTCTAATACAATCCAGACTTTCATCAAACCAAAAAACACTAAGTAAATTTTGTCAAATGTTTTTACATGTAGACATAAAATACCATACCATATAAAACATACATTCTCTAAAGTGCTCTGAAATGTTGTTTTTCTGTATTGCAATATACTCTCTTAGCCATATGCAACCATTAAAATAAGATAAAGAAAATCCAATGGAAATGAAACTAATGCAAGGTCAAAATGCCACACCACCAATGACTAAATCTCTATAGCATTTTCTCTTAAGATCTGATGCAGAATAGTTTTTAAAAAATAAAAAAGTACTTGTAAAAAGTACTGTATTGAAAACGTGGTATATTTCAGAACACAAATTATGTTACTATACATTCCTAAGCTTAAGAAGGATGTGATGGGTAACTAAAAGCAACCAAACAATAATTTCAAAAATACCTCATTCATGAATATCAGTTATTCATTTCTGTCAACAATTGTCTTACATGATATATATGGGAACAGCATCTGCCTAAAAATTGTCTTGAGAAACTTACCATCATTTTGGCCCTTGCTCTTCATCTCCTCCTTCCATGACAGAATGGTGCTCAGAGGAACATAGTCCCTTATGTATTCTTTGCGTCTCTCCTCTAAGGTCATCTTCAGCAAACGTTCTTGCAAAATAAAAGCAGAATTTCCATTTGTATTTAAATTTTAATCTTGGGAACTACTGAATACATTTATAAATATTAATCATGCTATACTAACCAAAGATTTAAAGAACACCAAAATGCAATCCAATGATTTCATATTTGAGGGTTAAAGGAGGTCAAATTAATTCCACATTAGCAAGAAACGTAAAATCAAAGCTGGTTGAGACTAAGTTCCTAAAATGGCCCAAGAAATAAGTAAAGTCATTTACTCTTCTTATCATCACCGACTAACATGGAGTGCATGCTAGGTGATGCATTTACAGACTTCAGGAAGAATGATTTTTCAGTTCACAGGGCAAAAGAGCAACTGAGTAAGTTACAAAAGAGTATCAATTAAGTAAAGTGCAGACTGCTGAGACAGGTATGTCCAAGCAGTGAGAGCACAAGAAACATAACTACAAAGCTGTTTCCTCAATTTTACAAGGCCATCAACAATGAAAGTGTACTCTCAATTCGGTAATAGCATTATGCTGGTATAATATGCATATTTTAAATATACACTCTAAGATTAAAATATAAAACAGCATCTTAGAATAGCAGATGATGCTGTTTATAAAGAGCTCACTGGGTGCCAAGTGTTTCCAATGTTTGTATCACTAAAATAATTTTTATAACAAGTCATGACTAATGAAGCACAGATAAGTTTCTTCCCACAAAGAGGTAAAAAATGAGGACACTTCAACAAACAGAACAACAATAAAAACAAGGAGACATAAATTGCTTAATGAAACTATAAGATGTTGCTTAATGAAACTATAAGATGTTATCTGGAAGGGAAGGACCACAGAAGAGAAAAATTGTACAGGAACTTGTATGGCATGCTGTATAGCCCTTCTTTTAGGTTTAAAAAAAAAAGACCATTAATTTAAAGTTGAATATGAATATCCTGGTTTGCACACAAGATGATCCACTAGAAAGCAGGAAAACAGTAAATCTACTTATTTTTAATG
This sequence comes from Peromyscus maniculatus bairdii, assembly GCF_049852395.1. Classification (NCBI taxonomy): domain Eukaryota; kingdom Metazoa; phylum Chordata; class Mammalia; order Rodentia; family Cricetidae; genus Peromyscus; species Peromyscus maniculatus. The sequence continues at coordinate 118,582,601 of NC_134855.1, read as the reverse complement.
TAAAAAATAAATTTTTGGTCCTAGAGGGAGGACAGAAAACAGGAAAAAAAGAGAGAAAAGTTGTTAAATTCAACAACAGTTACAAAGAAGAATAATGAAATATAATCTAGTTGTCACCAAGGTTGTGAGGTCCAATGATATAGAGAAAAGAGCTTTAATACATATAAGGAGAAAAATACTATTAAGTTCTACAGGAAGGTCAGAGAAAATAATTATTTTACAAAGCCACTGTCTTATCAACTGGGTGACCAATAGCACTGAAAACAGAGCAGTGGTTGACAGAGTTTGGCCTATGACCTAAATCATTATATGAATCTATATGGTCTTAGATCAATTGCCTCATCTCTTTTTGTCTCAATTCTTCATGAGATAATTACAGGTATTCTTCCCAACTTTCAGGTGAGGCAACTGAGGCAGAGAGGCCAGACAACTCACATAACGTCCCAGAGCTTGTAGACCAGTGCCAACTAGGGTTTGAAATGGGACAACTGTATTTAAAGCTTAACCCTGCATTACCTCATACCATTTTCTACTTTCATGAGTTGGGAGAATCAAATGATAAAACCCATATAAGGCATTAAAAACAGCACAGAGCACAAAACAGGACTTCAATAACTATTACTACGTTCATCATCATCACTCAATCACTTTAGAAACACTAGTTTCATTCAAATATAACTGAAATCCAGGACTCTGGGGTACTGAAAAAAAAAAAAAAAGAAAGTGAGGCCTGATATAGAGGCTCACACGTGTAATCTAGCACTTGGGGGTCAAAGCAAGAGGATTGCCACATGTTCAGGACCAACTCTGGTTACAGAATGAGTTCTAGGCCAACCTAAGCTACACAGAATTAGATCCTGTCTTTAAAAAAAAAAAAAAAAGAAGGGAGGGAGGGAGGGAAGGAGGAAGGAAGGGAGGGAGGGAGGGAGGGGAGGGAGGGAGGGAGGGAGGGAGGGAGGGAGGGAGGGAGGGAGGGAAGCAGTGAGGACAAGGAGCACAACTCAAGGTGAATCCCTGTGAAAGGTCAAACATTAAGACCACTGTTGTAGACAGCAGAGAAAAGACAAAGATGGTGAAAAATTACACATATCCAAAGAATGAATACATGATGGCACAAGATCTCAAAAACAATAAGCAACTGAATAAAGAGCACAAGCACAAGGGTTAATCTAACCTAAAACAATGAAGAAAAGTGGCCCCTCTAAAATGGGAACAAAACCTAAATTAAATGTAAAGAAACAGCCATAATGACACCATGGAGAGCATGCTAGAGCTGCTACTGTCCAGTGAGACTTAATTTCTCCATGAATGATAAAGGCAGTGTCACCTGTTCATTACAGAATAACAGGTAGAATAGGAAGGTTGAAGAAGTAGCTTTGGAAGTGGCTCGCAAAGTCAGAAAAGGGAACTGACCCTCAGTGGCAAAAGCACTGCTTTAAAAGCTCAGATCACAGTGCAGAATTATTACAGCTAGACAGCAGGCTGAGGGACACTATGAATCAACTGTTTATGTAAATGCCAGAAGTTACAGACAGAAATGACTGTCATTCTATTTATTTAAAAGTAAATGTACATACTTAGAACAAAAACAACACCAAATGTAATACAATAAAAACAATGCTTGAAATGAAAATTCACATGAAATGATTCTGAATTAGGGCTCAAAATGGTAAGACAATATTAACCAAGAAATCCTCCATTACTTGTTTAAGCAGTAAAACAAATGGAAAGCAAAAGACATAGTTTCTCAGGCGTTGCCAAACTTTCTTCTGCTAATGCTTCATCTTTATAATGAATCCTTTCTCCGTGAACCAAGTATATAAACAGTTCTACTTCCTACATGGGGTACTGAATTAAAAAGTTTCTAAAATGCCTTGACATTTCAATGAACTGGGTAAGCCTTCATTTAGATTTCAGTAACAGCTGCAAAAGTTCTAAGCCATCAACTCTCCAGTGGGATGAGAGGAAAAGGGCATGAATCCCATTGGTATCTTTATTGTATGATAAATCCTGAGCTCCTTTTTGGTGGATTAACAGATGATAGTTCACTCTTTACTATTCCAAAAAAACGAACATCCTGAGAGGACAGATACAAAGAATTCACTTCCTAATATCTCCCTTTAACTTTACCCTTCATGCAGAAACAGCTCAGTCTGGGATAAAAGAAAGTAACTAGAAGCCTTCTTTGTGCATTTGCTTATTTTTTAAAAAGAAATATTTGGTCATATTTTCCCTTTAGAAGAAACAAAAGGCAAAAATAATTAAGATATTACAGAGAGATTCTGAAATGTCTGCTCATCACAGTCCAAGTGTATAGATATTACTTTAGGAGCTGTTTTTCTAACATAAAAATAGTCTTTAGATATTCACTATATTTTCAATGACTCATGTTAGTAAGAACAAATGTCAATGGTTTTACACTATTTTATTATCATCAATTATACAAAGTTAACATATCAAGACCATCAAAAAATGGGTGTGATTTTTCCAATGCTCACAGAACTGTGTTCAAGTGAAAGTGCTACTACAAAAGCAAAGCACTAGTAAAATGTCACACTGTTTCACATACATGACTCTTTCCTGAACTCTTAATTTACTTTAGTTTTTTTTTTTTTTCCCCAGTGTTGGGTGAAGAGAGTCCTACTGAAGGTCAGCGAATGCTCTCCCAGTGAGCTACGCGTCCAGCCCTGCTATCAGACCCTGGTTCTAAACAGCATTTGTTTTGTGACATCTTAAGTTTTAGTTCTCTCAACACTCCTAGTCATTAAGACAAGGACGCTGAAGCAGATCTTTCAATATTTACAGGGCACTTCAACTGTGCAGTTCAGTCATGTTACGTCTTCCCTGCAGGGAATTTGAAAACTTCCCTCCTCGCTCCTTTTTTTCATGCATTGTTAAAGCAGTCACTATTTAGAGAATTCTTCCTAATCCTCACTCTTGCAGCTACTGTTTGGCCAAAAGGCTCATAAAGGCCAAGGGGCTTGAAATGAAAATGTTTAACAAGCTATCGGCAAGAAAACCAACTTTCACCCCTTTATCTCTGTTCTGTAAGACAGCCCAGAGAAATCTGTGCACCCTTGCTCAACTTCATCCTGTATATACGGATTTCGTTCAAGTCAGTAGTAGCAATGCAAATGGCTTATCTGTAATGGGAAGGGGCAGGAATAAAAGGTTAAAAGATGACGGAAAATACGCCAGAGTCAAGCATTACATCAAAATATGACCTGTGAAACTGAGATGAGACAGACAGGAGAGGAAAAAAAAAAAAAAAAAACCACACCAGTTCTACTTCTTAAAGGAACGAGTGCCACTGTCAATCTAACGGATTTGGATAAGCCTCGGTGTGCACACAACTCAGGGAAGGGTTCATTCACAGAGTGCACGCAGTCTTACTCTGTGCGACTCCCCACTATGAATGGGGATGTAACCGAGAAACACATCGCGGGGGGGAAAGCCCATTCAGACTTCTCGGAAGGCACTTAGCCTCGCCGCCCATAAGATGCTCCTCTTAGGTTCCAAATTCCAGAAGTCACACTGCAGCTGAGCGGAGCGGGGGGGGGCGGGGGGGGGACCCCCGAGCCAGTTTGGGATGGAGGGAGGGACGGAGGCGGGGAAAGGAGGGAAAGCAGGTGCAGGTGCAGGCTCGCCTAGGCTCCTCAGCAGCAGCAGCAGCAGTAGGAGCCTGGGCACCGGCCGGCGGGCACCTGTGCGCCGGACACCGGGGCTGGGACAGAGGCGGGGGGCGGTGCAAACTCCCAGCTGGGGTCCCGAAGGCGAGCACGTCGGGGAGGAGGTGACTCGGCGCCCAGGGGGGTGTGCGCCCGCACGTGCGCGAGCCGCAGGTGCCCGGGAGCGGCGGCGCGCGGCCGCGGGCGGGTGCGCGCGCGCGTGGACGTGGACGCGGCCGCGGGCGGGAGCCGCACCGGCCGAGAAGGCGCGAGGAGGCTGCGGGCGGAGGGCGCCTGGCCGCCCCGCCGGGCCCCCCGCCCGCCCCCACCCACCCGCCGCCCGCCCCCGGGTCCTCGGGGCCGGTTACCTTTCTCCTCTCTCCACACCTTTTTCTTCTTGTTGCTGGGGTACATGCTGCCGTGGGGGTGGCTGGCTTTAAGCTGCAAGTTCCCCAGGCTCACGGGCAAACAGGGTGTGTGGAGTGGGGGGGAAGGGGGGATGGAGGGGGGGAAAAAACACTCGGGTGGGAAAAGTGCAAAGGCTCTGCGTCCCGCGCCGCTCGCCGCTCGCCCGTCGCCGCCCTCCTCCCTCAGCCCGCCCGCTCTGCCCCGCGGCCGCCGCCACAGCAGCACCTCAGAGCCTGTCAACTAGGTCACGCCTCGCGCTAACCTAACACCCGCGCAGGCCCCGCCTCCCGGCCGCTAGGCAGCGCCGCCGCCCATTGGCTGCTCCGCCCGCCGCTCTCCGCGTTCTAGCCAAGGCGCGCCCCGGCTTCAGCCTCAGGGCGCAGGCGCAGGCGCAGGCTTGGGCTCGACGCCGGGGACGTTGGGGAGCTGGAAGGGGGCGGGGCCAGAGCCCGAGCCGGAGGCCGCTCCGCGGCCGGGGGGCGGGGCGTGCAGCAGCTGCCTGCGGGGAGCGGGAGGAGCAGGGACTGAGGGCGTGGCCCGTTGGCAGGTGCGCCAGGTGACCCGGAGCCAGCTGCGAGAGTGAGACAGCTGTGTGGGGGACTGCAGGATGAAGTGGTCGTGGGTCCTAGGAGATGTCCGAGCTCACTGTCACCGCCTCGTCTGGAAAGGTTTTACCTGATAATCGGACGCTTTCCTCTTGGTGGGGAAATAGAACCAAAAGAAATGGTTTCAGACCCTGAGCAATCCGCTGTTCAGTCTTGGGTTAGAGATTTCCTTGGAATTCTGTGAAGTTCAGAAAGCTTCAGAGTACACCGGGCCAACTCAAGAGTTTTAAGAACTGGCAAGCAAAAGGTATTGGGACCAAGTCCTACATCAAAGCAAATTCCAAAGAGGATTACCCAGTGCCTGGTTGTCTTTTATTCTTGGTTGACTTCAAAATGGCTTCTGATCCAAAGGTCTAGCTTGACCCTAGGTAGTTCTGTCATGATTCAGAAAATTCAATTGCAGGAAACTCTACTACAAGAGTACAGTGACCTAGAACCTATGTTCTATAACTTTTGCGTCCTCTTCTACCCCAAATGTATTGTCTCTCTCCACAAAGCTGGCTTAGTGAGTGGATTTGGAAAAGTCACATTTATTCAATTGGGGGTTTATGTTACATGTGTTGGCAAATAACCATATAAAGCACGATTTTTTTTTTATATTGGGTCTCTTTGTAGCTTAGGCTTGTGTAACAGGCTTTCTTTTAAGCCAACAACCAGCTCCAAAATCAAGACATGGAGACTTGTTATTAGTTGTGAAGGCTTGGACTTATCTTAGTTATTATTTTAATGTTTCTCTTTACCTACATTTTGCCTCGGGGGGGGGGGGTACCTTTCTTACTTTCTGTATGTCTTACTTTTAAAACTGCTTCTCCTGGCTAGCAGCTTCCTGGCTTCTGGCTCTGGGTATGTCCCTCTCTTTCTCCCTCATTCTCTTCTTTTCTCTCCTAGATTTCTCCTCCTACTTATTCTCTCTGCCCACCAGCCCCACCTATCCCTCTTCTGCCTAGCTATTGGTCTTTTAGCTTTTTATTAAACCAATCAGGTGCCTTAGACAGGCAAGAGGAACCAAATGCAACACATCTTTACATAATTAAACAAATGTAGCACAAACAAATGTATCACATCTTTACATCCTTAACAAATGCAACAGAAACAAATGTAGCACACCTTCACATAGTTAACCTAATATTCTGCAGCAGAAACAAATGTAACACCTCTTTGTCTGTAGCTGGAGATTTCTCCAGTTCTGTTAGGGCCACAGCCACTCAGATCCAAGTAAACACACAGAGACTTATATTACTTATAAACTGTATGGCCATGGCAGGCTTCTTGCTATCTATTTCTTATTAACCCGTTTCTATTAATCTATAAGTTGCCACGTGGCTTGTGGCTTACCACTACTTTACATCTTACTTCTCATGGTGCTGGTGGCTGGCAGCATCTCTTGACAGCCTTCCATTCCCCGCCTTCTCCTCTCTGCTTATCCCGCCTATACTATACTTCCTACCTGGCTACTGGCCAATCAGCATTTTATTTATCAATCAATCAGACCAACACATTCACAGCATCCAGAAAGACATCCCCAGCATTTGCCTAGTTAAAATTAATATTCCACAACAGGCTTGCCCCAATCCCAGTATTTTTTTGCCTCAACCTTAAATAGCCCTCCACCAAAGAGGACTAGAATGCATTAAAAATAATAATGATGACAAAGAAAGGGAAAGAGAGGCTACACTTAGAATTGTACAGAATAAAATGTTTTGAGTAATGAGAGTTAAAAATTCATTCACAACATCTTAAAATAATATTTATTTTGATATTTTCTTTGGAATTTTTCTTTAAATGCTATTAAATCAATAAAAATTATTCCGTTGGGAGAAATAGAAAAGTGGCAAGAAGGAAGTAACATTCGGAATAATATTGACAATGAAATTAGAAGGGCTTTGATTCAAGTCAAATCAAGAGAAAATTGTCAACGGGATAAACTTTGGGAGAAAGGGAAGGAGGAAGAAAAGATGATGACATTCTCATGGATGGTCAAAGCAATGTTCACATGAACCAAGAGATGTGGTTTGAACATGGAAAATATTAAAGCTTTCTTCCCAAATGTGGCATTACTCCAAGGTGGTGAAATTGGGCATGCTGTGAAAGGGACTATGAGACTCCTGTTTCTTGCCAGGTGGTGGTGGCAGCCCACACCTTTAATCCCAGCACTTGAGATGCAGAGCCAGGTGGATCTCTGTGAGTTCAAGGCCAGCCTGGGCTACAGAATGAGTTCCAGAAGAGGTGCCAAAACTACACAGAGAAACCCTGTCTCGAAAAACAAAAAAAAAAAAAGAAAAAAGAAAGAAAAGAAAAGAGAGACTCCTTTTTTTTCTCTCTCTCTCTGCTTTCTAGCCTAAGATGTAAATAGGTTGCTTCATCAAACACCCCATACATGATATGGCATTGTCACCAGAGACTCAAACCAATGAGGCCACTCAGTAGTGGATTTGAACCTCCAGAACCAAAAGGCAAAAAGGGGTACCTTTACTTCCTAAGTAGCCTGTCTTGGATATTTCATTATGTCATCTCAGGTTAGTTCAACAATTAAATACCATATTTTGTTTGGGGAAATTGACTTATTCTAAAATGCTGTTAAGTGTCTGCCAGAAAGTGCCTCATATTAAGTAACTTTCCTTCAAGACAGAGGCTGCACTCCAGCCCAGGACCAACCCTTCCAACCTATACTTTTTTATAAATGTTGCACTATTGACTGTTTTCTCATATGAGTTCAAAGAACTGGGACTTTTATAGTGTTAAGACACTGCTATTTAGGCAGTATTTGTTTAAGTGTTTATGTTTAATAATTATAAAAATACCATCATTCAAAAGGGTTAAATAATCTCTCAAACATTCCTGAAATGTTCCAGATATCAAAGGAGCTTATGATCCTTCCCCCGTGTTTAATCTCCTTTGAGTTTTCCTGGTCTAAAGAGCTTTATCACTCATTCAGTTAAGCAATGTGAAAACCTAAGCCCCATACCAGGTGCTTCTTATATTGTCATGTTTGTATCAAATGAAGAGCTCTATCTACTCAACTTTACCTCTTGGATTAGTGTAGAAATCTCTATTTTCCAACAGAAATGCTGTCTGGATTTAGCTAACCACTGAAAACACTTCCTCACTAGCCTCCATGTTCACATCTGCCCTTTTGCCAATTCTGTACACCTACCTCATCTCGGATTATCTTGTCAAATATGATCATATTATCTCATTGGTGTAAATTAAGTAACTTCCGTTGGCCTTTGCTAAGGACTCAATTGTGTCCCACCCATCTCAGCGTTTATGTTTTAGAGTCTTTCCGTGCAATGTGGTTGTATCTGGAAATAATATGGTTTAGGACATCACTTTTAATAGGAGGGACATCTTGGCTTTCCTCCCTCCCCTATTCTTTCTCCACCATATAAAAAACAAAGAAAGTTGGTATCTTCAAGTCAAGAAGAGGACCAACAACAGAACCCTAGCATGCTGGAGCACTAATCTCAGACTCTCAGCCTCCACAAGAGTGAGAAATTTAACTTCCTGTTACTTAAGCCCTATTCTATGGGATTTTATTTTGGCTGCCCTAAGTTAACTAGTACAGTCATCAAGATTGGAGTAACCGTCTCCCGCCAATCCAGGCTTATGCCATTCTCTGTCCCTCACTCCTACCCCCAATCTGTGGCTCTAGCTATACCAGCATTTATAACTTTTCATTTGCTTGAACATACCTTGTCCTCACCACATGACCTTTTTCCATATTGACACTGTGTCTGAACCATGATTTGTGTAATGACTTATTCTCTTTTAGATACCACTTTAGCATCATTTTTGTGGGTCTGGCATTGATGGTATATACCTGCAGTCCCCGCACACAGGAGACTGAGACAAAAAGACTAAGTTTTATAGCATCCTGGGCTACCTACTGAGACTTCTACAAACAAGAAAACAACAACAAAAACCATCCAAACAATATCATTCTTCATCAAACCTTCCTTGATTCCCACTTGACCTCTACTCTTAGTTTCTCTGTCTCTGCCTTAAGTGATCCTTTATTTTCATATAAAGCACTTTGATAGTTTATCAGTTTTTCAATTGTGATTACAGAAAGGAGACAGGTCCAGCTAGTCAGTCAGTGAATAATAACATTTTCCAACAATGAACCACGTATATGATGGTATTGCCATAAAATTATAGTGGGTCTGTAGAGTTCTAATTGTCTAGTGACATCAGAGTCATTGTAACCTCATAACACAATGCATTACTCATCTGACTCTAGTGATGCTGTTGTAAACATATTGTTGTATAAAAGGATAGCACATACAATTGCGTATAGTGTATTGCATATATATATACAGAATACTAAGTGACTGTTACAGGTTAATGTATTAACTTTTCTCTATTTTTTTAACATTTTTAGAGTCTATTTCTCTACTTATAAAAAATGAAGTTTACTGTCAAAAGTATACCATGTCATGCTTACAGCAGCTGCATACATTTTATGTTTACACTGTCTGCTGACTGCATCAGGAGGTGAGGGTGAGTAATTGGTCCATCCTATTTATGGTTGTGAAGTAAATTCTATAATATTTGTATAGTGACAAATTTCTCATAATGTATCTCAATCATTAAGGAGCACATAACTACACAAAAAAGAAAGTGACCACTGAACAGAGACTGAATGTAAATACAAGTCACTGAATGCTAGCAGCCACTACAAACTGAAAATTGAAGATTAAAGAATGTATTCTGAGCCGGGTGGTGGTGGCACACGCCTTTAATCCCAGCACTCGGGAGGCAGAGGCAGGCGGATCTCTGTGAGTTCGAGGCCAGCCTGGTCTCCAAAGCGAGTTCCAGGAAAGGCGCAAAGCTACACAGAGAAACCCTGTCTCAAAAAAAAAAAAAAATGTATTCTGTGGGCAGAGAGATGGCTCAGTAATTAAGAATGCTTACTGTGCCTTGGGTGGGGAGTGAAACGCCTTTAATCCCAGCACTTGAGAGGCAGAGGCAGGTGATCTCTGTGAGTTCGAGGCCAGCCTGGTCTAACGAGAGAGTTCCAGAACAACTAGGGCAACACAGAGCAATCCTGTTACAAGAAACAAAAAAAAAAAAAAATGCTTCCTGCTATTGCAGAAGACCTGTGTTTAGATATCAACAGCTACAACACCTCCATCTCCAGTGCTGGGGAGCCAATAACCTCTGACTTTCAAAGGCATACATGTGGTACAGATAAACAAATGCAACACCCATACACATAAATAGAATGAACAAATAAAAAGAATATATTCTGGGTTAAGTTCTGGCTTAGCAGTAGAGCCCTTGCCTGGCAATCCAAAGATCCTGAGTTCAATTACCAGCACAACAACATAAAAAACAAAAGAGGGGAGTAGGGGAGGAGTGTATTCTTCCCTAGTGCCTCCAAAAGAAACTATGCCTCTAACTATTATTTCGGATCTCTGGCCCCAAGAACTGAAAAAGAACAAGTATCAATTTAACCCTCTACATTTATGATGATTTGTTACTATAGCAATGGAAACTAACAAAGGGAGTGATTTAAAAATCCATGACAATAGTCTTTCTGAAGTAATTACCTGGACATGATGTGAAAGTTGTGTATTCTTTAGGTATAATTTCTCAACCTGTTCTACCTTATAGTTATCTTAATATTTCCACTCTTTGCCTTGAACACTCATTTGGGAACAAAACAAATTTGGCCCATAGTCTTCTTATCTGCCATAGCCTAAGGGTGCCTTAGCTGCGGGTTGATGTCAGATTAGCTCAGATACTTAATGGCACCTTGCTGTGGTTTGGATATAGCTTGTATGTCCCTTGCAAGGCTCCGTGTGTTAAGATTTAACCCCCATTATGAGGTATTGAAGAGTGTTGGTAACTTGATCTTAGAACATTTTGGAGATGATTAGAATTAGATCTGGTCAATAGAATTGAGGCCCCATGATTGAATGTGGTGGCTTTATAAGAAGGGGAAGAACAGGCCAGCAAGATGGCTCAGTAGGTAATGGTCCCTGTCACCAAGCCCAACAACCTGAATTCAATCCCACAGGAAGGAGAAAACTGACTCTCACAAGTTGTTCTCTGACCTCCACATGTGTATCATGGCATATGTGTGCCCACCTTCTAGAAAGTAAATTAAAAATTGTAACCCAAAAAGGAAGAGACTAGAAGAGATGCACATATACAGATGGACCCCTGTCCTTGCTGCCATGTGATACCCTATATTATGTCTGGACTTTATTAACCAGATATTTTCACATTCAAGGACTGTGAACTAAAACAAACCCATAAAGTTATGCAGCCTCAGGCATCCCCATATACTACAAAAAAAAATGGATAATATATGTCTCTAGAGGTAACATAAAAGATAGAATCACCAGCAACCCTGAACATAGTAGAACTTAGTATAGAAACATACACACTAGACTCATAGCAGCCCCTTCTGTATTAGGAAGTCATCTCTACTTATTTCAAGCTTGGCCTTTATCTTTAGCCAAAGGGGTGGCAGACTAGATATGGTCCCTTCCCATAGCCTGTTCTCTCCAAGCATCTGGCTTCATTCCAACTTCAAAGGAACTACCAAGAAGCCCATTGGCCAAAGAGTAAGGAAATGGTTGCTTAGCAACTGAATCCTGAATCCCACAGACCTAAGAAGAGGAAGCTTGTGGGCCAGCCACCTAGTTCTGCCTGTGTTACAGTGAAAAGGAGCTGCTTAGAGATGAAGCCCATGGCTTTGTTAGTAGAGATCTTGATCATTATTGAGGTCACAACTAAAAGTGAGTGTTTCTGTCCTTACAGTTCTCTATAAATGTCTCTTGTCTTCACTCTAAAGGTGCCAAGAGCTTAAGCCAGCTACAAAATCAGAAGGAACTTCACCAACTTCCCAATTAACAATTTTAAACAAGAACTTACTTGGGACAATGCTGGCTGAAGAAGGGTGGGGGGGAGGGGCAGGTAGGGAGAGAAGGAGGGGGAATCTAAGGAAAGCATTAAGGTGATCTTTGTAAAGCAGAGCTATTTGGGTCAGATTGTTAAGTCAAATATACAACTTTAAAGGGAAACTACAGGATTCAAAGAGTAGAAAAGTCCTGTAGACTTATATTCCTTTCAATACATTATAAAAAGACAATTTTATTTCCAAAGCTTCAATATTACCTACATAGTCACTAGCTAAAGAAGGAAGTTATTTTATCTTGCTTCCTTGCCCATTTCTTGCATTCATTTTATGAAATACTCATATAATTTAGTCATAAAAGAGTCAATACAAGGAATATTTATTTGGATTTGACCCAGAAATTTAAGGTTAGTTTACTTGCTGAAAATTTAAGTAATGTTATACATCACATAATAGAATAAAATCAAAGACCACATGTCCATCCCAATTAATGCAGAAATAGCACCTGACAAAATAGAACACACTTGTAATTAAAAACACTCAATAAACTAAATCAGATCTCCCTGAACCTAAGGAAAAACCTAATGCCAGTGGCCATGTCAGAGGACTAGCAGGTGGCAGTTAACTTCAGGGTGTCAGCCCACCAGGAAGAAAAACCCTGATGGGTGAATCTCAGATAGGCAAGGCCCAAAGACCACAGACTCCAGAATGTCTTTTGCTTCTGCTGTGCCTTTACATGTTTGCTACTGCCATCTTTCTCTAATATCTGACAGGGTATGAATGAGTGTGGGGAGATCCCCACTGCCTATAAGGTAGTGTGCTTATCTCATGGAAATATCCATGAGATCTACTGGATATTTTTACCTGTGGATTATTATGAAGATAATTCCTTCCTAAGTTGTACTGTCTGATTGATAATAATAATGTTAATTTAAATAGAGTTTTGATGATTAAAAATAAAACAAGGAAGTATCACACAGCTATAACACATGAGTTTCTATTGAGGAACCACATAGACTGTGGCTTAGTTAATGTTTAAGAAAAACAATTGAGTCCCAGTAGTCCAGCTAGTTTAAATTCTTTTAACCTTGATGTTGAGAAATGTGTTCACAGGTTTGGAAGTGCATCATAGCTGAAACAAAAGCTTTGAAAATAACTCAAAGTTAGACTAAAATGTTTTGTTAAATAGTTTTGAGGTGAAAAACTCACAAAGACAATCTAAAGTTTTAGAAAGGCATATAGTTGAATGAGGAACTCATTAAGGTCAGGGAACAAGAACAAAGCAGCCCAATTATCATTAGTTGATGTGCTTTCCTTGCTAGGATTAGTTAATGACCAAGGTGATGATTAATTTTTTATATCAATTTCGGCCCTCAATCTTCTGATATAAAAAAACTATTGATGAGTGGGTATACACACTAAAGATTTAAAGTAGAGCTGACTTTCATGAATAAAAGTTTAGGTTTGTGATTCCTTTAAGATACCTTATAAGATTACCTTTCAAGATAAGTAATAAAGTGATTGGTCCTTTCTTTGTAACCGCAAAATGCAGCCTGCCAGTAAAAGAATATCTTGCTTGCTTAAGCTCTGTTAATCTATAACAAGTTGCTTGAGTGTGAGTGTACGTGGGTTCTTGGGGATAATTTGTTTTTCACCTATAATATGTAAAATGTTTAATCATGTAAGGGATATGGAAAACATACTGTTTTTTATTTGTATTCATTGTAATCATTCACTTGAAAAACAGAATGTAACCACATTGTAATTTTTATATTGCCTGAAAAATTTTGCTGGAGTATATAAGCTGGAAGGGAAAGAATAAAGGTAGAGTTAAAATAAGTTAGAAGGAAAACATCAAGAATGAGAAAATTACAAAGAAAACATTGAGGGAGTTAGAAGGAAAACATCAAGAATGAAAGGATAAGGAAGACTAAAGATAAAATTATAAGGAAAACATCAAGAATGAAAGGATAAGGAAGACTAAAGACAGAATTAGAAGGAAAATATCAAGAATAAAGATAAAATTAGAAGGAAAACATCAAGAATGAGAGAAGGAAATCACCAGGAAAATAAGGAATAGAAAATACACAAGAAGAATAAAAATGGAAACCATCAAGAGAGAGTGTGAGTGTCTTTTTCCCTAATCTCCTCAGATAGAAAAGTCTAGTGCACCAACTCCATGGATTCTCTTTGAGCCCTGTGCTGCTGGAGGCTGGCCCCCCAGGCAACAATAACCTAACATCTAAAAAATTGTCCACAGGTAATACAGTAAATGATGAAAGGTTAAAGTGTTTTCCCTGAAATAAAAAATAAGACAAGAATGTTACTCTTGCCATTGTATTAAAAGTCCTTGCTGTGGACACAAGAAGAAATTGGACCCCACCTCTTATCATATACACAAATTAATTCTAATTGGATAAAAGACATAAATGGAAGCTAAACTTTAAAACTCTAAACAGGGAAGTAAGTCTTCCTGACCCCAGATGAGATAACAACAGCCTACCTTTGCCACGAAAAGCATAAGCAAAAAGAAGAAAAAAAGTACACTGGACACCAGTTAAAAATGTTTCTGTTTCAAAGAAGATCACCAGAGAATTGGGGGGGGGGGAAATGACAAGTCACACCCAGTAAGAGTTCAGGACTTGGACAGCAGCAAAACAACAAATGACTCACTTTTTAAATAGGTAAAGGAATTTAATGGAGATTTTTACAAACAAGATGTCCAAGTGGCCCCACACATGAAAGATATTTTGCATTAAGGTTGTTAAGGAAATGAAAATTCAGGAGAAACTACATCTCAACCATTTAAAAGGCTATAGTAAGAAATGGAGCTGTGTTGCCTTGTTGCACACCTGACGAGATGTGTCACTAGCAGTTCTACTGGAGATATCTATCAATATTCAACCAGTATTCATATGTTTGCCACATAAGCTCAAACCCATGTGGCCTGATCCAGACAGAGCGCCTCAACATATGTGGCCAGTATCCCCGTCAATAAGCAACAGTTACAGACTGCACTGGCACACTAGGAAAGGTGTCTTGAGGGAATGACCTCACACAGAAAAGGCTCCAACTCGCAATGATACAAACTTATTATGAAAGAAGTCACGGACTGACAATCCAGCTTAGGGAGTTTTCCAATCCTCAGAAGCAGCTGCCTGGGAGAGTGTTTCCCCAGGGTCTGCACACAGAATCTGGTACAACCGTGGTTCATGGGTGACAGACTCCATCCTGAGCTACAGAAAATCTTGGCAGTGTCGTCCATGTGGTACTGATTTTGAAGACATGAAAGACTCAAGAGCGAGAGGGTTACAGAGATTTTCTCCACAGCTTCAGATAGGCCAGGCAACGTGTATAAAGTTTGGAGTCCTTGCAAGGGGGCCTTGCAAGGCCATTGAGTGAAGCTGTGAAAATGAAGCCTAAGTTGCAATAGACACCACAAGAAGTTGGAGATGCCAGGCCCATGGAGTGTACGTCAAGAACAGTTGCAGGTGTTGCAGAGAGCTAGACCAAGAGAAAGGCTATGTGTGTTACAGGCAGAGTTAGAACCTGGCCAATTTCATCATGTTTTCCAGATGCTAAACATAGAGCAGCAGGATTTGCTATTGTCCCTGATGAATTTTGGTCTTGCTTTGGTCTGATCATTCCTTGCTATGCCTAGATTCTTATCTTTTAGAATAGAAATGTTTACTCTGTGCCATTATATGTTGGAATTATGTAACTTGGTTTTTATTTTGTAGAAATTCACAGCTAAGAAACTCTGGACTTTTAAAGAGTTGGAACTGTTAAAGATGGTGGGGACTTTTTAAGTTGCACTGAATGCATTTTATAGTATAACTTGGTCATAAGCCTCTGGGAACAGGAGGTGGAGCAATGCATTTGAGTGTCATTCAGATGACAAGGGGTACAGTTGTAGTTGTGTTGTTGTAACTTTACGGAATTTAGAATCCTGTAGATAGTATGCCTGGGGGAAACTATCTTGACTACATTAATTGTGGTGGGAGCCATTGCCTGGCTGGGATTCTGAGCTATTAAAAAAATGGAGAAAAGGAGCTGAGCAGCAGCAGGTATCCATTCCTTTTAGCTTCTGATTGGGGGTGCAGGGTACCCAGCTGCATCAAACCTGCAACCTTGATTCCCCTGCCATTATGGACAGGAAAGGGAAATAAGACAAATCCAAATGCCTATCAACTGAAGAACATATAAATAAAATATGTTGTATCTATACAATGAAATATTACTGAGCACAATATGGATAAGTCATGAAAACATTATGCTAAGCAAAAGGAACTAGGCATAGAAAACTGTAGACAAATTGCTAAATGGTCTTATTAAATAAAAAAATACCTAGAGCCAGATTATTGAGGTGAAAACCTGAGAGATCAGAGAAATAGGAAAAGCCATAAGTCAACCTCACCTTATTGACTCTCAGCTTCAAAAGAGACCTATTTGCTGTATACCCAGGCCTATATGCCTTTTAGTTCTGTTATCTCATTTGCTCGCTCTGTCCAGCTACATCACTTCCTCTTCTTGCCCATCTCTGTCACTTCCTGTCTGTCTGTACAGACCTCCAAACCTTTGTGGTTAACTAGTGTTGGAATTTAAGGCGTGTGCTGCCATGCGTTCCCAGTGTGGCCTTGAACTCAGAGATCCAAACAGATCCCTGCCTCTCAATGATAGGATTAAATGCGTGTGCTGCCATTGCCTGACTTCTATGCTTAATATAGTGGTTGGCTTTTTCCTCTGATCCTCAGATAAATTTTATTGGGGGATACAGATAAAATATCACCACAGAAAACTGTATGTTTTACAGTTTTATGGACCTAAAAGCCTCAAAAGAGTCAAATTCTCAGAGGCTGAAAGTGCATTATAACTTACCATAGAGTCTGAAATATGGAGAGTTTAGGAAAATCCAGCTGGAAGAACATGATTTTTCTGGAGTTAATAAAAATACTTTTAAATTAATATGAGAAGTATGTGCTTACAACCACAACTACACAAGAGGCTGAGTGGGAGATTCATAAGTTAAACACCAACCTAGACAAACAATTTTGAGATGCCATTTCAAAAGCAAAACAAATTCACGGTGAGAGGCAGCTCAGAAGTAAAGCACTTTTCCTAGCATGCGCTAAGCCTGAGATTTGATTCTTAGTCCCACAAATAATAATGAAATAAAATTTGAATGCACTAACAATTACACAAATAATCTAAAAACCACTGAATAATAGAAGAAAAAGTATTTAATGCAAGTTATGTGCCAGAGTAATGAGGATACAAAAGCATCTACTACACAGACCTTATTCTTGAGCAGCTTAGAGTCTTAAAGGAAAAACAAAAATAAATTAACAAACAGCAAAGTGCTGTGGATCTTACAAGTATTTACAGAGTACTGTATTATACAACTGTGGGAAAGGTCCATTACGTTGGTGCATGGAGTGGTCAGGAAGGCTTCATAAACCAAATGGCGTAAACCTAGCCTTGAAAGGTTAGTGAATGATCAGGAGAGAGAGAGAGAGAGCAAGAACATTGCAGGGCAGAGCTAAAGAGGAAAGACACAGAGGATAAGAGAGTGCCATCTACCAAGGGCATCCATTTACTGTGGTATAGGACATAAAAAGGAACACAGCAATGGATGAGGCTGAAGAGGCAGACAGAGAATGTGACAGGCTATAAAAATTGAGCTGACCCTGTGACCAATGGGGAGTATTTTAATGGTTTACTCATAAACTTACTTGTTTAGAAAAATAACCTTGGCAGCTTAGAGTCGCAGTGGACACTGGGAAGACAGCGGGTTGACAAGGGAAAGAGAGAACAGTGGCACAGAAGTTGAGGGTGAGTGGCCAGTAATGACAAGTATCAGCAAGAAAGGGCTGCTAAGATATCAGCAAGACAGGGCTGCTAAGATAGGGGCTGAAAAGAGACCGCTGAATTTCGTGAAATTCTGGGCAATCCTTATATTTCCTGGAAAATTATAGGCAGAAGCCAGGACAGAACCAAGATTTCAGTCCGCTGAAAAGGAAAGAAAAGAGAGACGGGAGTGATTACAGAGGTCTTCCTGAATTGTGGCACTTCGAAGGTCAGGTGTGATAGCTCAATAGATCGTTTATTGATTACAGGTCCACAGAGGCCCAGGGAAGTGGCTAGTCTGGGCTAAGGCAGCTGCTCTTCAGGCTAGTGCTAAAAAGCTTGATTCATCCATAAAATCATCCCTTGCTCTCACTGTTTTGGTTCTTGTTTTCCCGCTTCAGGTTCCCTACTCTAGTTTACAAGGAAAAACAAACCAGTCTGTCCTTGTTCACTCATCTACGCTTTGCCAGCCTGCCTTTGTATGCATTTTTTCCACTTGTTCATTACACTTTGATTTTACCATGTTAAGATGGTAACATACAGATTGGGCCACAACTATATGATTACCCTTGATTTTACATTCACCTAAGGAGAATTCTAGAACAATTATAGGGACTGTTTTCCCCTTTGATTAAGCCTCAGAATAAAATATTTATTATAATGGGAAAAATGAATAGTGATGCTAAAGTAAATGGCTTAGAAAAGGAAAGTAAATGAAATATTTTCTTCTGACTTAGGGTACTATGAGGTACTAAGAGGTACCAAGGCCAAGAAAATCAGTAGTTTAGCACAAGAGCATCCAGGACCTGAGTTCCTGTTTCTCACTGTCATTCATTTCTATAGTTAGAACAATATAAAGTTAACAACAGCTCAGCTACCCACACTTTTCATTATCCTAATTGAAAAGGGCAATATCACAGGTCTCAAAGGACTCAGAGCTCAGCAAACAAGCAGCCTTGCCACCTCATCTAGAAAAAGGGGAGATGCACCAACACCTCTCACACAGAGGCTAAGCTTAAAGAGTACAAGAAGGCAGCATCTGCCTGCCTCTTAGTATTATTGTCAGTGAACAATCGCACATTGGGAACATGTGCATGGCTTACAAACATTCCCTCCCCCCCCCCCCATCGCTCCGTTGTTTCCTTTGTGGACATGCTTTTTGTTTTTATTCTGACTCTGTCTCCTTTGCCTATCTCACTTTTGTTCCTATACTCTCGGGGTCATAGCCAAGAAATCACTACTCAACTCCATCAATCTTGTCCTCTGTGTCTTATGGTAATACTTTTACAGTTTCTGATCTATGTGGTCTATATGTAAGTCTTTAAAGCATTTTCACTTAATGTTTATGTTATTAGGTAAGCTCTCATGCTTATGCATGTGTGTGTGTGTGTGTGTGTGTGTGTGTGTGTGTGTGTGTGTGTGTGTAGTTTTCCCTGTGTCAATTTTTATGACATCTTCTCATTGAATGTTTTGTCACCTTTGTTAAAATCAGTTGGCTGTGTTAAATATGACAGCATACAATATTATGTGTCCATAATCCCAATAGACGGCTTCGAAATTTGAGACCAACTTGGGCTATATGTATCAAGTTCAAGGCCAGTCTGGGATATTACATCAAGACCTTCCCCAAAAAGGTGGTGGGGCATGCTCTAGAGAGATGGCTCAACCAGTCATGAGCACTTGATGTTTTTGTAGAAGAACGAGCCATCTGTAACTCAGTTCCAAGGAACAGCACGCGTATAGTGCATACACATTCATGTAGGCAAAAGCACTTATACATCTTTTTAAATATTAAGAAAACACAACAGCGCATACTCTCAAGCTTTTGCAAAACTAATGGTAACTCTGAGATTTGTAAAATGCATTCACAAAACCCACAGGAGTAAGTCACATCAATATTTTGATTTTTCTAAACTCACAGGCATTTTAGAACCTTGAAGTGTGGCATTTCTAAGGCCCAGTGCTCTTTGCCTGTGTGTCACCTGTTTGCTCTCAGTTTATGTTCTCCAAAGGACTGCTCGGGGTGTTTGCCTCATTATCATAGTGACTCGCCTCAGGCTGTTTCTACATCTTACCAAAAAGTGAGATGAAAAATAAAACATTCAATCACCCAAATACTTTAGAATATAGTGTGCATATGTTTGCCTTCATACAGAACACTCAGCCTGGAGAATGGTTATTTTCTTTTCAACCAGATGTTTTGGCAATATGATGAGTACATAAACTCCAAAAGTAGCATTTTCCCCTTTGAAAACTGATTTTTGTTATTTAACTGGAGTCCTCCACTTATGATTTTTCTAGTCTTAGCTATCTTATGATGGGAAATAGAATTTGTTTTCTTAAAGCTACTTTAAACTGGATGTGGTGGTGCCTGTGGTAGTCTGGGAGCTTAATAGATTCAAACAGGAGGCTGGAGAGTTCAGGGCCAACCTGTTCTACATAGCAAGTCTCTTCTGAAAAAAATCAACAAATTAAACTCTCCTTTAAGCCCTCCCCCACAGACTGAGAAACAAGATTACAGAACAATTGTACTGGGAGGTTTAGGGATCTGGAAACTGGAAGTGATTTTTAGTGCATTTGATTGCCATGGTTTGAGGTCTTTTTGTTTTTTTTTTATTTTGTTTTTATTTGGGGGGGGGGTTGTTTGTTTTTGTTCTTTTGGCTTTTTGAGGAAGGGTTTCTCTGTGTAATAGCCCTAGATGTTCTGGAACTTGATTTGTAGACCAAGCTGGCCTCAAACTCACAGAAATCTACCTTCCTTTGCTTCCTGGGTGCTGGGGTTAAAGGCATGCACCACCACGCCCAGCCAGTGACTTTATTTTATTTTATTTTATTTTATTTTATTTTATTATTTTATTTTATTTTATTTTAAGGGCCAAATACGGTTTGTGTTGTTCATGTACTGTTGGATGTGTGGCCTTCACTGGAGGGTGGCTCACCACCAGGAGAAACACCCTTAAAGAAAACGAACTCTCTCCCACCAGCTAGCAACTGCCAGTAGCTCCTTAGCCGAGATGAAGCCTCGTGTCCTCCATCTCCCTTCTCCATGCTGCAATTCTGTCTGGCCTGAGTGTGTGCGGGTCTTATGCATGCTGTCTCAAGCGCTGTGATCTCATACTTTCAACTTTCCTGCTGTGTCCAGAAAACACTTTCTTTGTAGTCATCTACCCCTATGGCTCTTACCATCTTTCTACCCCCTCTTTCCTCATACCTGAGCCTCGGGAGGTAGGGGTATGATATAGAAGAGTTGTTTAGGTCTGAATATTTCAGACTTTTATTTAGACCTTAATTAGTTGTGGGTCTCTGTGTTAACTGTCATTTACTGCAAAGAAGAAAATTGCTTTCCCAATAAGATTTACTAATCTATGGATATCTCTAGCAGTCAGTTTAATACTATGTCCATTTATCAGGGTAATAATGATAGGTTACTCTCTAGACCCTATGACCTATTTAACCACAGGTTCTTGGGCCCATTGATGTATTCAGGTATGGGTTCAGCTTCTGTACTGAACCTTAAATCCAACCAGACATGATTGGTTACTCCTGTGATGGTCTTGCCACTACTACACAGGTGGACATATCTTTCCAGGCTAGTCATTGTTATAGCTTGCAGTGTTCACAGATGGGTAAGACTGATAGCTCTTTTTCTCCTCCAAAAGCATGCACAGAACATTCTAGCACTATGAAAGTTAGCCAGGAGAGCTGAAACTTCCAGATGAGTACCAGCTTGATTTCCCTGTGTTCATAATTCAAGTGTATGGTAACTTAACCAATAAGATCTCACTGTAACATTCTGGGGGTAACCAAGAGCATTGGCAATAGCCTACAATGTTCAAGGGTCTGTTGGACCTTGCTGACAAACAACTACAAAGCTGATAACCCATTCTGGCAGCCAGACTTTTCATTTGCTATCCCATGATGTCTAGTAGGAACATTATTGCCCCATTATAGGGTAGCTCTATTTAAATTTTTTATATATTTTTACATATGTATTTTCAGGAAGCTTCTACAATAGTAGGCCTCCATATGATTTTTTAATGTCTTTAGTGTTAATTATCCTTCTTGTATTCCCTAATCTACTCTGCCCTCTCATACTTATTCTCATAAACCCTTCCTGTAACATTATCCCCTTTTAACTGTTTATAAATACACTGTGCTATGTCTCCATTGAACTATACCCTTGGCCCCTTATTAATTTCCTGACCTCTGTGAGTATTCAAAATGGAACACACATCTATAGATTCAACACTAACATCATCAAATGAGAGAAAACATGTGGCATTTGTCTTTCTGGGTCTGGGTTAACTCACTCTTAATGGTTGTTTCTACCTTCATCCTGTTTACCCATGAATTTCATAATCAGGTAGATAAAATGCACCTAGCAACAAACTATAAAAGCACAGAAGCTACTGGACACAATTTAAAAGACCTACAGTTTCAAAATTTAAGAAAAAATCAGAGTCCAGGAAAGTAAGCAGAGAGCACCCAAGCAGCCCCAGGACGTGCATTCCCCACCTCAGCCCTGCATGTGAACATCAAAGGGCCTTTTTTTTTCTGAGTCAGAAGAGCGTCTACTTTGTTTTTAATGATCTTAAAAAGAAAAGAACCGAGAATCTAATATTCAAGATCTGCCCAAGGGAAGAAGCCAAACAGGAAACCTTTTAAATGTCAACAGCAAATTCCCTCTTCTCAAAGGCAGGGAGTTGTTACACTTGGTACAGTCAGAGCAGGAAGAAAAAGAAAAGGACAAAAGAATACATCTCTAGAAGCTGTTATCACAGGCCAACCTTTCTGAGGTCCCACAACCTATTGCCCTCCCCTGTAGGCAGAAGTTTCCTGTCCCTCCTACCTGCTCCCAAATAATCACTCAGAGGCTTAATATAAATTATAAATGCTCAGCCAATAGCTCATGCTTGTTACTAACTAACTCTTACAATTTAACCCATTTCTATTAATCTATGTGCTGCCCCAAGGCTTATGCCTTTTACCTCTATCCCATTTTGTATGTCCGACTAGTTCTCCATCTGACTGTTGACTCCTCTAACTATGCCCTTTCTCATCCTATCATTCTCAGTTTGGCTTTCCTGCCTAACTTTATCCTGTTCAGCTATTGGCCAGTCAGCTTGTTTATTAAACCAATTATAGTGACATATATTCTCACAATGTACAGAATGATTACTCCACAGCACTCCTCAGGCACTGAATCCTAGAACTCTTAGGTCTAAGATAGTGTTATATTGTTAGTGCCTAGAGCACCTAGGAGGAGTAGATTTATGTGCTTTCTGTGGAAAGACAATCTCCACTCTAGTGGCCACTCACAGGCAGTTTATAGGACATAGTAAAAATAACTAAGTGTAACCAGGCTTCCATATCCATAGCAGGCTTTGGAGATCCAGCCAATCACTCATGAAAAATATTGGAGGATAGGTGTATCTTTATTGAAAATGTATAAATCCCTTTTTTCTTGTCAAATATTCCCTAAGTGACATTGTATAACTACTAATGTATAGTATAGTTATAATGTATATAACTGCAATAGATATCATAAGTAATCGCAAAATGATTTCAAGAACTTGAGAAAATTGTATATCTGCTGTTACTGCTGACACTTCACAATTTTATGTAAAGGATTTAGCATTCTCAGAGTTCAGTATCTGAGGGGGTTTCTGGAACTAATCCCCTCACAGTGAGACAACTGAATAAAGCACTCCTTTGGTTCATGCTGGGACCATAAGGGTGAGCATTGAGGCAGAGATACAGGGAACTGCTGCAAAGGGCCGGTGACATTCAGGAAGGTCCTGTTCCTTCATGAAAACTTCATGAAAAGAAGCATCAACCTCCACAGACACATGCATGCACAGACACAACAAACATACATACCCATACATACACCTCGATAATATTGGAGGAAACAGAAAAGGTGCACACATTTGGAAACTTTAAAACATAAAATGAGGACTAGGGTCATACATAACTCAGTGTTGCAAAGAAACAAACAACCTACATAAACGTAAAGCAATGGCATACTCTGTATTTAAAGATATTTGTATCCACAAAGCAAGAGGAGGCTTTCATGAAACAAAAGATGATATATTTATTTCAAAGTTGAAGTGTATGATAATAAAAGTCAAAGACTCTAGACCAAATGTTAACCCAGACAGAGCTGAAGAGTAATCCAGAGGCTCCAAGTCTTTTGGCTCGCAGCTCAAACTGCCTGGGAAATGATAGAAAGGTTAAAAAGCTCAGAGAATGAATACAAAAGTCACAATGCCCTGTGATCGATTTCCAGGCTGAATAACTAGAACTGAGAGGAAAAATAAAGAAATAAAACTTCAGAGATCTGACAATTTTAAATGAAGTTTCATTGAGTGCCAACAATAAGACCAAGAAAAATAGAATAGCCCACTGCTAGAACACAGTGTAAATTTTAGTGCTTCACTGGTAATAAGACATCATAAAAGCTGCTAAAGAGGCTACACTCAGTGAGTCACTGGGAGCTGGGACTCAGAAGGCTGAGGCAGCAGATTTGCCTGGTTGACATAGTAAGATTCTGTGAGGGGGGATAAGAAGGGAGGGGGTGAAATTATTTATAGACAAAAAGTATCATGATGGCTTAAAATGTACTAAGTAACATAAATATAAGAGAAAGTGGAGAAATATCCTAAGTGCTGAGGCGAAAACTGTTTTGCATTTAGAATCTATAATTTGACAGACTATCAGACAAGTATAATGGCAAAGTAAAACAATTTCTAAGCTAAATGGATTCAGAAAATTGATTTCCCATAAACCCTAGTGGAAATAATTGCTGTAAACTGTGTTCCGGCAAAATAAAACATGAATCTGAGAGGAAAGTAAACAAATCAATAGTTACCAAAGAAACATTTAAGGCGTGACAAATCTAAATAAAAGTTTATTTTATTTTTTAAAAAAATGTAACAATCTGGGGCTGGAAAGATGGCTCAGCGGTTAGAGCACTGACTGCTATTCCAAAGGACCTGGGTTCCATTCTCAGCATCCACACAACCCTCTGCAACCCCAGTTCTTATTTCCTTAGGAACCAGGCATGCACATGATGGAGAGTCATCATGCAGACAAAGCACTAAAACACAAAAAGTAAATAAATACATTTTAAAAAATTTAACACCCACAGCTCATTTTAAAGTCCTTCCATAGTAACTATATTTTTAAAAACCTCAGGATAAGCTTGAAGAAGATACAACAATATATATGAAGGAAAATGATATTTTACTGAAAAAATTAAATAGAAGATATAGATAAATTAATATATCTTGAATGAACATCAATCTAAATATGCCAGAGTTTCGTAAACTAACATAAAAATACAATGCATTAATAATGAAAGTATCAACGGGTTTTTAACTAATTTAAATTTTTTCTCTAAAATTCACCTAGGAAATAAAAGTCTTAGAATTCAGAAAAAAAAAAGAGGAACACTAAGGATGAGTGTGTGTGTGCATGCACATGTGTACATACATCTGTACATAGAAATGTTCCTTCATAAACAGATATTAAATCATGCAATTATAAAATTACAGTAATCAGAGTACTGGCAGAAGAACAAACAAATAAACCAAGAAAATAGGGCAAAGTTTAAAAGCAAACCAATACATGATGGGGAAATAATGTCTAAAAGGGAATTTTTCGATTCTATGCATAAGAAATAGACAGTAATGAATGCTAAAAGAGAAACATTCCAATTCATACCAATCACAATAAAAATCTCAGATGGATTACAAATATAGAAAGCAAATACATACACAGTATACAAATATGAGATCTGGGAGGATTCTTTTTATCTGATAGAAAGATAAGCAAATGATCTGTCAGTTGTGTGGGAAAGCAAACAAAGGCTCTCCCGGGTATTTGACCTGTGAGTGTGCAAATGACAAAGAACAATGAGCCACTAGTGTCTCCACACATTGGCACCGAATTAAAAAGTGTCAACTGAAGTGAGGGGCATGAATATTTGAATATTCCACATATGGAAGTAGAAAGCAGAATAGCATTTTGGGAATGCCAACTGGGCTTTAGCTATTAATACTCAAACACACTATCCAATGAAGAAAGACCATTGCTGGGCCAGTGAGATGGTTCAGTGGACAAAGGCAATTGCCAGCCAACTCTGGCCAACTAAGTTAAATCCCTGGAACCCACATGATGGAAGGAGAGAACAGACTCTTTCAAGTTGTCCTCTGACTTTTCCAAGTGCCTGCCAGGCTCACACACATCAAAATAAATAAAATGTAATAAAAATCCATTTGTTTTTGTCCATCTTACCCATTGCAATATTGCTTATAAAAGCAGAATGAAGACATCAAGAGTTTCTGTCCACATTGGCTATTAAATGGTAGCACCGTGGAAACAACTCTCTTGCAAGCCTGAAATTGTATTGTTCATTTGTTTACTGTTTATTCTGGATTTTATTTATATAACACATCAGAAATCTTTAAGAACAAATTAATTGACAAAGCATTTCTATATATAAACACTAATTTATCTCCATGTTCAATGTATGTTAAACATTACCTCAGTATTTATAGTACAAAGGTCACTATATTTCTAAGAGCACATATTTAATTTTATATATGTATGTAAAATATAAAATGCAAAAACTCTCAGGATGTTCCACATGGTTATTCCCAGTATTAATTAATTTGGTAATACTGAATGAGAAATACCTATATTTAAATTTCTGCTTTTTTAATTAACACTCATCATTGTTATTCAAACAACACTTTCAATTACTCTAAGGTACGTTATAGCAATACCAATGACACTACATGATGCTATCTACAGTTGTCTAGGTAACTGGAGGAGCCAAGACGGGGTGAGCCTTCTGCCTCACTACAACCATTTGCAAAGGGAACTAGGACAAGGATTGCAAAGTTCTGAATCCTGCAGTCTTACTACCGCTCATCCACATGGCTTCCTCAGCATCAGAGAGGGACTCCCTGAGAGTAAAAGGACACAAGTCACAGAGTTCAGTGGGTTCTAAACCTGCTCTGAAACCGGTTTGGGGCTGTAGCTCAATGGTAGACTGCACAAGGCCCTGGATTCAATCCCCAATACTATGAAAATATAAAAAGAAAAAGAAATTAATGAAACAACTTCTTAAAATACTCAGGGAAATTCATTGACATCACGTTATCAGAAATAATTACCTCTCTTAGTTCAGTCACTAGTAATCAGTCAGACATACACGAATACGTGTAAACTTTTGAAAGTGCCCTAAACTTAGTAAGTCCATCCCCCCCAAATTTTTTATGATGTTCTAGTGTTGGAGCAATATGGATGAAAAGTCCATTAGTGAAACTAGGAAGGACAAATAAGAAATATAAATATTGTACTCAGTACATGGTTGGGTGCTGCCATGAGTGACACACAGCATAAATCTGGAGAAGTGCCTAAAAGGGAAGGACCATTTAAGTCAATCAAGCCCTAGGAGGTAGGACAATAAATGCATTTAGTCACTTCACAAAGATGGATTAAGAGTATAAGATGGGGTGGGGCACCCAGCTCCAATGTTGAAAGAGGACAGACGTGTCCTGGGAGGATGATTAGCCTTTGCACATCAGGAAAAGAAGGGGAAAACATTCCAAACTTAAGGAAGTCCCCAGAGTAAGCATAAGAATAGATGGGGTGTGGAGGTGGAGGTCATACCACTTCAGTAAGAGCAGGATACTGTAGGAAATAACATGGTTTGGAAAAATAAGATCCATCTGTACTACTGAATGCCTAGCCCAGGTCAAGCACTTGTACATTCATGATTTCATTTAGTTCTCAGAACGACTCCCTCCAGTCTCCGCACACAACTGTACTATCCAGAGAAAATAGTTTTTGTTTTTTTGTTTGTTTGTTTGTTTGTTTGTTTGTTTGTTTTTTTTTGCTATGAGGATGTTGGTATGGAATAAATAAAATAGTATTCAGTTCGGGCTTGGTGGCTCAGGCCTACAACCCCAGTACTCAGGGGGCTGAGGAAGACTGCCACAAGTTCAATGTCACTTTGGGGACACTGTAGATGTAACCAACCGTCTTATTAAATAAGAAACACAGAAACAATGTAAAAGAGAGAGCCGAGAAGTCAGAGCTCAGAGCTAAAATCTCACCCTTCCTCCTGCTGTCCCAGCTTCGCGAAAAGAGACCTACTTCCTGTCGGTTCGTTTTTTTATAGTATGTTGTTCTGCCTTCTCATTGGTTGTAAACCCAAACACATGACTGCCTCGTCACTGTCTGAATGTACAGCCCCCTAGGTCTTAAAGGCATATGTCTCCAATGCTGACTGTATCCCTGAACACACAGAGATCTTATGGGATTAAAGGCGTGTGCCACCACCGCCACACTCTTGCTATGGCTCTAATAGCTCTGACTCCCAGACAACTTTATTTATTAACATACAATCAAAATAATAATTCAGTACAATTAGATTACCACCACATTTCCCCTTTTCTATTTTAATAAAAAGAAAAAAAGCAAAAGGTTATAACTAACAAAAGAAAAACTATATACAAAAGTACAATAACTATATACAATATATACAAGTAATAAATACCTAAACAGGTATTTGACAAATCAGAGAAAATAATTCCATTATCTATCCTATTTTGGTAATTCCAAGATGTATCTAATGTACTTTCTATCCTAATTAATGTTCAAATATAACTAACTAATCTTCAACCATAACTAACTAATCTTCAACTCCCTCAGAGACCCAAGAAGGGAATAATTAGCTAACAAAAATAAAAAACAGGAAGTGCATGTAAGCAACTTCCAAAAAATGTTGTGAGTTGACAGAAACAGCCAGCTGCCTGGGCAGTCACCTGAGGTTTCTCTGCAGTGTTGGGGCATCATCTTCAGCCTATAGGCTTAGTGTATCTGACAGACTCATTTGTGAAGTAGGATGTACACAAGGTCAACAGTTCAACCTCACATTGGGTGAGAGCAGTCCACGTACCAGAAACACCTGAATTCCACTAGTGTCCTGTCATGATTCAGGATTTTAAATTCTGGAAATTGTTGACAGTTTTTTAATTCAGCTGTCCATTCTTCTTGGCTGTGTATATATGGCTTCATCTCAGCATCCCCTTCTTCTCCACATCCCTCTATTAAATGCCAGTCTACTTTTGAGAGGCATGAGCTTTCAGCTGCTGTTCCATTGTACAACAGAATCCATCGGCCCTCTGCCTGTTAAGCTGCCTTCGAAGAAAAGGGCACTGTACCTTTTCCGGATGCGAAGGCCACTTCAGGGATGGGGCCATATTGTCCTGGCCTCAGAAGATGCCTTTTGATAAAGCCATAACCACACTTGTTTTGGCAAGAATCAGTAGTACCTTGTTTCGTGATCTGTCTGTCCATTTTGTCCTGTTGATTCGAGGATACGTTGGGCACCATTTGTAGCTGGAGTTTTCCTGCCTTGCCCACAGTCAGGACAAATCTCTGTCACCCGCCAGTCCCACAGCCGCTCAGACCCAACCAAGTAAACACAGAGACTTATATTGCTTACAAACTGTATGACCGTGGCAGGCTTCTTGCTAACTGTTCTTATAGCTTAAATTAATCCATTTCCATAAATCTATACTTTGCCACGTGGCTGGTGGCTTACCAGCGTCTTCACATGCTGCTGGTCATGGCGGCGGCTGCAGTGTCTCTCCGCCTCAGCCTTCCACTTCCCAGAATTCTCCTCTCTCCTTGTCCCACCTACTTCCTGCCTGGCCACTGGCCAACCAGTGTTTTATTTATTGACCAATCAGAGCAATTTGACATATAGACCATCCCACAGCACTTCCCCTTTCTTTTTTTTAAAAGGAAGGTTTTAACTTTTATACAACTCCAAAGCCAGCTTGGTATATTTGGGAATTTGGGCGTAGCTTCTCTTACTACTTCCTGCTGGAGGGGGGCGCTGTATCTTATGGGGACACAAAGAAAATTTTAGGATCATGGAGTAGTCCGTGAGACTGTATCATCTGAGCCAGTTGCCTTGAAATGATTCTAGATGTTGGATCATCTGGGCCATGGTGTCATCAGAGACCTTTCAGGTGGTCTTGGCTGGTCAAACCTGATGTATCTTAATCTGGAACAAATCCATAGCCTCTGGCTTTCTGTAGAAACAAAAGCAGAACCTCCTTTCCAAAGCAACATATCCTTATATCCAAATTTTGAAGTCAAGGTAACTTTAAAATATACATTTTGGCATAACTCAACAGTTTTTGCAATCAAATGTTTCTCTTCAGTTACGGATATCAAAGAGAACATAATCCAGATTCTCTGTGTGGTAGCCATTTTTATGTGGCTTATGTTTTATATTACCTTGAGCCTATTGCTTTAAACTGCAGCCTTCTTAGCACTGTGGCTGCTGGCTCCGCCCACTTCAGCTTCCCAACATGGCGGTGGTACATTTTCCGCCAGCTCTGCGAGCCATCAACTCTCAGAAATAGTGGGTCTATGCTTCTTATCAAAGCAGCGTGTAGCCCAGAAACCTCTTTTTGTTTTGTACTAGCAAAGGCTAAATCCACCACGCAGCTTAATGTGCCACTTGCAGAGGCCTCATTCCTGCCATACTGCAGATAGAGCTCGCATGCTAGGAACCCGCCAGTAGCTCAAACCGGCAGGCTGCCGCTCATTTGAGAGAGACAATTAGGAAGCTGTTTTTAGCTCCGTTTTAGAATCTTTTCTCAGGTTTTAGGTAGAAACTTTTGCCAACACGTTGGGCGCCATTTGTAGATGTAACCAACGGTCTTATTAAATAAGAAACACAGAAACAATGTAAAAGAGAGAGCCGAGAAGTCAGAGCTCAGAGCTAAAATCTCACCCTTCCTCCTGCTGTCCCAGCTTCGCGAAAAGAGACCTACTTCCTGTCGGTTCGTTTTTTTATAGTATGTTGTTCTGCCTTCTCATTGGTTGTAAACCCAAACACATGACTGCCTCGTCACTGTCTGAATGTACAGCCCCCTAGGTCTTAAAGGCATATGTCTCCAATGCTGACTGTATCCCTGAACACACAGAGATCTTATGGGATTAAAGGCGTGTGCCACCACCGCCACACTCTTGCTATGGCTCTAATAGCTCTGACTCCCAGACAACTTTATTTATTAACATACAATCAAAATAATAATTCAGTACAATTAGATTACCACCACAGGACACAGTTCCAGGCCAGACAGGGTGAGATGCTGATTTAAAAAAAAAAAAAAAAAAAGTTTTACCTAAGATTTCAAACTTGATTATGTGACAATCCCCTTGACTGGCAGAAAATTGAGAAGAGAAGCTGACTTGGGTAATGATTTAGTTCAGGATCACGGATCTTACAGGTATTTGGGGTCTCCCTCTTCCTGGAGATGCAGAGGCAGCATTCCAACCTTTGTACAGCCTGTGAGTGTGATGGAAACAGAAGGTGGGGCATCACCTAATTTGCATTTGGCAGCATGGTCTTACCATACAGCTGGAGCACACTACCTGATTATCATATGGGCAGAAGGGGGAGAGCATTTGTAGGGAACTCTGTCAAAGGTCATACTTAAGATAAGTCCGGCATCCAGGCTCAGGGACAGCTTCCAAATAAGGCCAGGCAAAGAGCAGGAAGCACAGCAGGAGGAATCAAGTCCTCTATTTAGGCCGAGCTCAGAGAGCTGACTGGGTCATGGTGGACTGCAACCAAGTGCCTCAGGGTATTCCACACAGGTAATAGGAGGATAGCCACGCTATCTAACTCACTTTTAATCCTACCTCTGTCACTTCTCATTGGTGGCACTGACACACACAGCTTAGGTGTTTCCATTCCATTTAAACCTGGAACTGTAAATTCTCAACTGCCAAGTTTCACCTTTTCAAGTAAACCACCAGTGTCTCCACTTAAAAGCTCTCTTGCCCCATTCCTAGAGCACGGGCCACATTTTACACTCACCATTAACAAAGCCTTCAGATTCGTAATGCACAGTAAACTAAGTACATATGACTTTCTTAAATTGTTAATAATGGAATCGAATGTCTATTTAACCTCAATTTCAGGCTATCATCGTGGAAACGACTCTCTGCTTCTAGTCCACCTCACTCCTCTCTCCTAGTTGAGCAGGTCTTCTCTGATTTGGGGCATGGCTCCCGGAAAGACTTGCTGTTACCTTGATGCTATGTTTGATACATTCTATAGTCACATCTAGATCTTTCTACTGCAACAAGTTTATTTTTTAAAGCAACGAACAACTCCCAGGCTGAATAAAGAAAAGGATTCCAGTACAAGGAAACATCAGGGGAAAAGTACCAGTTAACATCTCCACCATATTTTCCCATATGTAATTTATATTCCTATCAAGTTACTTCTCCTCTAGGCAAGAATTTAAAAAACTAACATTCAGTAAGCACTTCCTATATATTAGGAACTATGACAGGTACATCGTATACATTGTCCAAGTATTTTTGCAGGTTTGCTGTTACACTCTTTACTGGCAAGTACAGTGAGCAATTAGTCTTCTGGAAGGAAAACCTTCAGCAGGGAATTATTTAGCCTTTTCTATTCAATTAAAATGCATATGAATCAAAATAAATAAAAGTACTATTCATTCACTATTAGCCTATTTTCCCAATAAGTTTATTCTATGGAAATTTTATCATTTTTGTACTTGAAGAAACCAGTGGAGGAGAAAAAGTTTCTAAAATACCATTCTCAGATACCAACATTAAATTATAGACTGTTTTGAAACGCCCAGCATATTACTGTACTAACTGAAATAACTCCATCAGTAGTCCATTATCAATTCTATAGTTACTGCATTAAATGTATTTATCCTTCAACAAATTTATTATAGTACTAGCATTTTCATTATCACAGTCTTTTTATTACCAGTATCAATTTCTTTAATATCTGTGTTCATAGTCCTTGATTACTTCCAAGTCTGGTCTGGTTATGTGGGTGTCCTTATTATATAAATCACCCCTGTAGAGAGAAGACAAAAAGAGATGCCTCTTAGATGAGCAACTTCCCCGGTGTAGAAGCTACAGCTAGTGCACTATTGTGATGAATATCTAGATAATGTAGTCATGTCTGAAGGTTGAAAATAAGCATCACTTAATCCTGCAAGAGACCTGAGAAAGAGAAAGGGCGCTGGCTGGCCTTGTGAGTAGCAGAGTCACAGAACTAGATGTCGAGGAGAATCTCACTCCTGGAGTGGACAGGAAGATGGTACTTCCTCCTATCAGAAAGAGGGTAAAGAGTCTTGTGAAATTCTGCTAGAGAAGGAGTGAGTCCAGGTCACGGAGAAAGCAGTCCATGTACTGTAACCAGACCTCCGTTAATGATGTTTTTGTTGCTGTTGATACTTACGATTAAATTTCTGTTGAAAAGGCCTGTAGCTTTAGATGTGGTACATCAGTGAGGCCAGGGGCTTAAGGGGAAGGTGGAAGCCACTGAGATGGGGAGAATAAAAGCTGAAACAAAGTGGACACCTGGGCTTCGGGTGCCTCCCCTGCTTACAAAGTAAGACTTCTTCATTTTAAGTCAAGGAGGGCACAATGCTGTCTGTGCAAATGCTAATTCCACGTGTACAAGACAGGTCTTCCAGACACTGGCTGTGTAGCTCAGTGGTGGAGCACTGGCCCAGTTGGCACAAGGCAGGCTTGAGTTTGATCTCCAGCACAGGATTTTTTTTTAATGGTGGGTCACTGGGAAAGGAGAAGAGAATTGATATTTATTATTTTGCTGCCTTGAATTCAATACTCGCCTTCAGCAGACACTTTCACATTTAGATTCTACTCTGTTCTATGAGTGTACTCTAAGGGGTGGATAGACAATTTAAAGGGAAGGCAGGTGTTCCCAGCTGATAGGAAACTGAGGCTCAGATATTTTAAAGAACTTACCCAGGTTTATACAGTTGAGATAGGACATACTCTTTCTGAGCATCATTCTTGGTGATATCCAAAGTTAAGTGGCTCACAAATCAAATGCATAAAGACACATGGCTTTTTAAGGGAAATTTTCAATAATTTTCAATAGAAAATGTTGATATTATATAAATGGAAGAAGAAAACTTTCAAAGGTGGAACCAGTAACAAATGAAGTGGGGATTATTTGGATTTAGAGGGAGCTATGAATATGGGGTTAAAACTGATAATGGAGGAAACTAGAGGTCAACTGAGGGATTTCGTGTTTTATGCAACAAGGACTTAATGGATTTTTAAGTGGATATGTGTGTGTAGAGGGGGAATTATTCTGAGGGTACGTGTAAATTAGATTAAAATTAGATCAATCATGACTAAATCTGTGAGGCAGCTATCATATGAATGCAGGCACAAAATGAAAAGAGGTTGATTTACGCTCCACTTTCCTCAGAAAGCTGAATTTCCATCGCCACAAAACGTCCCTTTGGGGGAGTTTTCTCTGGACTCTCATGCAGCCCATCTTTACACTTCTCACCACACTGTCTCACCAGTCATCAGCCTGTTTCTGGTAACTTAGATTTTTCTGAATGTCTCTATTCATTTATTTTCAGCCAGATTTGCTCTCCAGACTTGTTCCCAGATTTTAGAACTGCCCTTGTTTGGCGTGTCTCATCTCCATCAACCTAGACGCCTTCCTGTGTCTCATCTCCATCAACTAGATGCCTTCCTGTGTCTCATCTCCATCAGCCTCTATGCCTATCTGGATGGATGCTCCTATAACTTGTGTTTTTCTTTTCTTTACTTTCCTTTTCTTTTCTTTTCTTATAAAAGAAAACATTTAATTAGGGACTTGCTTACTATTTTAGAGGGTTAGTCCATGATTGTCATGGTGGAAGGCAGACAGGCATGGCGCTGGAGCAGCAGCTGAGAGCTGTATATCCTAATCTGTAGGCAAAGAGAGAGACACACAGGACCTGGCATGGGCTTTTGAAGCCTCAAATTCCCCTTTCAATGACACATCTTCTCCGACAAGATCACACCTCCTAATACTTTGCAAAAACGGTTCATCAACTAGAAACTAAGCATGAAAATTTATAAGCTAATGGGGCCTTTCTCATTCAAATCACCACATTCCACTCCCTGTCCGCCATAGGCCTGTGGCCGTATCATAACACAAAATGCATTTAGTCCAACTTCAAAACTCCCCATAGTTTGTCTCAGTCTCAAAATCGTTTAAAAGTCCAAAGTCTCTTCTGAGACTCAAGACGGTCTCTTAACTGTAACCCCGGTAAAATCAAAATCAAGAAGCAGATCACATACTTACAACATACAATAGCACAGAATAAACGTTACCATCCCACAAGGGAGGAAAGGACGCATAGTGAGGAAATACTGGACCAAAGCAAGACCGAAACCCAGCAGGGCAAACTCCAAACCCTGCATCTCCATGTCCAGTGTCAAAGGACCCCTCTGACCGGGTCCCACTCCTTCCAGCTTTATTGACTGCAACACACTTCTCTCTCTTGGGCTGGCTTGTCTGCAGCTTGCCTTGTCAGGTATCTGGCATCTCTAACATCTCGGGTTCTTCAAGGCAATCCTGGCTTCACCTTGACAGCTTCACGTAATGGCCTCTCTGGGCCTCCATGGAGAAACTGCCTTACCAAACATCTGGCCTCAGCAGCTTTCTTTGACCTCAGTGGAAGAATCCATAACCCCCTTTCCTGTATCCTTCTTAACTTTAAATTCAAAACCACATGGCCAAAGCTGCCAAGTTCTTCTGCTTGATGGGGCTGGAACCTGGACCCTTTCTTGGCTTGCACTTGCATAAACTTTCTGTTGTGGTTTCCTTGGAGCCTTAATTTTTCCATTAATTTCCATCAATTTCTTTTTGCATAACTTGTGTTTTCTGCTTTTCAGATATTAGAGCTTGATTCACACAGCATTTTTTTCCTGGTGAAAACAGGCTTTTATTAGTAGTGAGGAAATATACACACACACACACACACACAGAGAGAGAGAGAGAGAGAGAGAGAGAGAGAGAGAGAGAGAGAGAGAGAGAGAGAGAGAGAGAGGAGAGAGAGAGACATGTAGATAGAGAAATACCTCTGCAAAGCAAAATAGGGAATTTGAGAGCCTGAAAAATCCAGTCTTTCTTGGAGTGCTCAGGTTTTTAAGTCTTTAAAGGGTCTTCCTCCCCTAACTTAGGGTTGGTCAGTTTGAGCAAAGACAGAATAGGTGATTGGCCCACAACTGTTACGTAAATATGTTCTGATCTGGCCTTGAACTATTAGGAATGGTCCATCAGGACCAGAGTCCTACAGGAAGGAAGGAAAAAAGCCCTCCAGGTCTTTGTTTGTAGTTGGCAGGCTTTTGTCTCAGGTCAGGAGGGTGAGGAAGAAGCTAGCCATGTTGGCCACAAGGTTGCTGGCCATCTTGGAGAAGAGGATGCCAGCATCTTTAGTACCTAGTCATGGTCCCTCTTCCCTTCTGTTTGTCTATCAAGGATCTGTCTAACTCCTAGTCCCTCAACATCCCCCTCTCAGAGATTTCCCTAAGTGATGTTAGGGAGATGCTCTAGCTTGTCCCAGTCAATACAGGGGCCAATGAGAAAGAGACAGCAGTCAGAGTGTCTCAGGGGCAGGTCAATCTAAGAAGTCTGGACCATGATAAAAATCCAGAACATAAGGCAGCCATTTGACAACTGTGTGTAATCTTGGAACATAATGTGCTGGCAAGGTAGCATTTTAATGAGTCCTCAAAAGAAATCTCGAAAAGAGATCCAACAAATATTATCATCTAGAGGTGATAGATCAGGTTTGTTTTCTCTGCCAGTTAAAAAAAATTAAAAGGCAGGAAAAAAATCTAGAGACAGGTAGCAGTGTGGGAAATCTCAAACACAGCTGACAGATTCAGCCTATGAAGACAGGCTTTTATTAGGGGTGAGGAAACACATAGAGACAACTAGTAGAGGGTCTTTCTCTCCCAGGGCTTTTTCCTAAGTGACTTCCGACTCCTGGAATCAGCATATCACCCTCTCTTGGTTTCCTGTCCTCTTAACACTTCTCGGATGTCCACTTGGCCAAGGTAAATGCTTAGATCACACCGAAGAACTAAAGCCTGAGCTTGAGTAAGCATGATCATTAGGAGACATAAAACAGAAGAGTGAGCCTAGAATAGTGCCAAGAAAAGAAGAAAGCTGTCTAGGTTGGTGTAAGGACACAGAGACTTTGTACGACACAAAGTCTAGAAGGGAGATTTTAAAGCATAACAGAGATGATATGTCAGTGAATAAGGTCAGTAAAGTGGTCATTATGGACCATTGAAAAAGCAATTCTAATGTCGAAATCAGGTGTGCCATACATTTAGAAAGTGCTCTTTGGAAGAGGACAAACGGGTTGCAACTAGAGCCCTGGTGTTGGCTCTTCTCATGCTGTCAAATTTACCCACAACCAAGGATTGCAAAGATTCTGTACCTGAACCCTGTCTGCCAGGTTTTTAAACAAACACTCATTAGCAAGCTATGGGGATAGTAAATATACTTATTTAATTGATTATTACTTTTATTGACCACATCAAATTTAAATTGATGACATTTAAATACATGAGCACCTTCATTCATGTTCCTTAGCCTTTGAGAATGTTAGGGCTGGGCCTGTAACAATAAGATAAAGGTGAAGAGATGTGGACTTTCATCAATCTCTTATTTTTGTTTCTGTTCAAGACTGTTTATATGGAG
The DNA here is from genome assembly GCF_049852395.1 of Peromyscus maniculatus bairdii. Lineage (NCBI taxonomy): Eukaryota > Metazoa > Chordata > Mammalia > Rodentia > Cricetidae > Peromyscus > Peromyscus maniculatus. The sequence goes on along the minus strand of NC_134855.1, from coordinate 118,545,584 downwards.
GAAACACAAATATTTGAAGGAAGAGTAAGACCATTCAGTAGGATAATAAAACCAAGCTATTGGCTTCCAAGGAGAGGTGTATGAAAAACAGGTCTTGGAAATGAATTAAAATATAAAGGTTAGATGTAGACAACACCAGAAGGAAAAACAAGATGAGTTTATATTGGGCAAGCCAATGGTGGAGCTAGGAGATGGTGTGTGTTGAGGTTCTCATGGGGATGAACTCTGTAAAGAACTATAATGAATGCTTTCAGATATTATTTTGCTTAAGTCCTTTTGTCAGTTCTGTTAGTGTGCTCTGTGTGACTTATTTTGGTATCACCTACTGATCTACCTTTGCTTTTGTGAACTGGGAGTTTAAGAGGCTCCATACTGGATGAAACAATTGTTTCAATTTCAAATTGCTGCACTAACAACACAAATCACGGTGAAATGAAACATCAAGGATTGGTTTCTCCCTGTAATTCTGTAGACTGAGGGAGCCATTGCTGCTGCTTTCAACTGGTCTTGTTATTGGAGCTAGCTAGAGGAAAAGCCCAGCCCCAGAGAGTTCCAGTAGACCAGGCTCAGCAGCACATCCAGGAAAGACAGTGGTGGTGGCGGGATCTCACCTCTGGGATCTTGGAGTCTACTGTGGGCAACTATGTTGGTGCCAAGGTCTCCTGTGGGGGTTGTTTCAGTCCTTTGTCTACGGTAATTTATTAATTATGACTGTTGTCCTGGGATCCAAGATCAATGTAGGAAAGGAAAAAAAATCTGGGAACTCAGTAGGAAGGAAATGAAACCGAAGAAAATAAGAAACAGAGTGGCATTAGCTCAATGACTGGGCACACCTTTAATCCTCACTGTCAAATCATGATTCCATTCTGTGGCTGTGAGGCTGGAGGCAGAGCTGCTTTACAACATCTCCCCAGTTAAAGTCAGTCTAGTATGGATCCCTTGATAGCTTCAAGCCACAACAGCACAGAAAGTAGGAAACATCTAGAGTCAGACTTGTGTGAGAATCTCATTCTGGCATTGGCTTTAGACACATTGGTGATTCTCACTTAGCATCAGTTTCCTAACAGTAAAATATGAACACAGATATTTCCTGTGTACTCCTTTACTGGCTTGTTACCCATATTGGAAATAAAACATATAAAGAATATGGTGTATAATAAATTGTAGTTAGATATTCCATTCTAGAGTTGAGTAATGAATGCTTTATTTCCCTTCCAAGGCTAACTTCACATCAAACTTTTGAAGGTATATGCACATATGGATGGTAGGTTGCTGTTCTAATGTATTGTGTGTTGTACAAAATGTATCTTTAAAACAGAATTTAATAATGAAAGCCTCATTTACCAGAAGTAAAATTTCTGGCATTTCCTTCCCAAACACAGCAAATTCCTCCCACAGTGTTAGAATTTGTGGTGATGTTGGCATTCATGCAGGAAGAAGTGATGATGTGGGTCCCCCAACACCTAGCTAGCAATTGCCATGGCTTCTCACTTGATACATAACAACCACTCAGAAAGTAACTGGGTTGTATTCCTTGCCATAGAATGTTTTCCCTAATAGCCAATCAAAATTTCATTTTCTGAGGTGAGACTCTAAAAGCTTGAGAGGAAAATTGGATCAGATTTTAGTAAATGCCAAGTGTTCTGATTGTCCATCTTCTGCTAGAGATAATGACTGATTGCTTCTATTTTCTTAAGTTACTGAAGAGTTAATGCCTTCAGCCATACTCTTCCACCCCCAGCCACTCCAGTAATTCTCTCAGATACACTTATCCTTCCTTTGATAACTGACTTTAGCCCTGCAATTTTCATGTTACTCTTGGCACTGACAGTTTGATTTTTCTAGCCGTTTATAATATAAATTTTATTCCATTTAATATCCATAATTTGGTCCTCTGTCTCAAGCACACATGACACCTTGTACTTTGCATTCTGTGTCTGTACATTCTGTCATGCTAGGTCTAATTATATTGCATGTACTTTGCAGAAAATGACAATGGGAATCTAGCAAATCACATTGCTTTTCCTAGCATTTTTCTCTAGCTGTAATAATAGAGTTTTAAAATTACTAGGCATTTACTGTTACTATAATATCAAGTCACAGCATATCATTTCTTATACACAAATATAATTAGACTAAGTAATTTGAATAAAAGCAGTCATTGAGAGAAGACTAGTAATAAGCAAAACAGTAATGTCTAAAACTATGAAGTCACTAACAAAGCCTTATTTCCCATAGTTTAAAATTCTTTTTAAACTATTACCTTACATGTATTTTTTAATTAGGTTTATTTTATGTGTATGAGTATTTTGTTTGCATATATGTATGTGCACCACATACATGCCCAGTACCTGTAGAGGTCAAAAGAGTGTACCAGATCCCCTGGAACTGGAGTTACAGATGTTTGTGAGCCACATGTGCATGCATGGAACTATAAATGGACATTTCCAGTCCCAATCACCTGGTCCCAGATAACCAACTCAGAGGCTGAATATAAATTATAAATGTGCGGCTGATAACTCAGGCTTGTTAGTAGCTAAATCTTACATTTAAATTCACCCATATTTCTATTTAAGCCTTGCCATGTGGTGGTACCTTTATAAGCATGGCACATTCATCTCCTGCTCCTTTTGCATCTGGCTAGTGACTCCTAACTCCACCCTTCTCCTTCCCATCATCTTTAGTTTAGTCAGCTCACCTATACTTCCTGCTTGGCTTCTGGCCAATCAGTGTTTTATTAAACCTATTTGAATGACAAATCTTTACAGTGTACACAGGTATTATTCCACAGCATGGAACTGAACTCAGGTCCTCTGCAAAAGCAACCAGTGCTATCTCTCCAGTCATCTTAAATTCATTAAAGAATTATATATCCATCCAGGCTGTGGTTGTGCATGCCTTTAATCCTCTTTAAACCTGGCACTCAGGAGGCAGAGGCAGACAGATCTCTGTGAGTTTGAGGCAAGCTTGGTCTACAGAAATAGTTCTAGGACAGCCAAAGCTACACAAAAAGGCCTTGCCTTAAAAACAAATTAGAGGCCGGGCGGTGGTGGCGCACGCCTTTAATCCCAGCACTCGGGAGGCAGAGGCAGGCGGATCTCTGTGAGTTCGAGGCCAGCCTGGGCTACCAAGTGAGCTCCAGGAAAGGCGCAAAGCTACACAGAGAAACCCTGTCTCGAAAAACCAAAAAAAAAAAAAAAAAAAAAAAAAAAAAAAAAAATTAGATATCTTAAAGCTGAAATTTGTAATGCACCAAATATAAAATACTGTGCAATATACATGGGCTATCTCACTTGATTATCATAGTAAACTTAATGGAAAAGGCAGAAAATGAGGATGTATTAGACTGAAAGGCAGAGTGGGGAACGATGATGCCATCTCGACTTGCAAACTATTTATGGCCCTCCATTAGCCACAAATGGGATGGAGAAAATTTTATTCATAATATTTTAAATTCTAGTTTAATTTATCTTACTCCCTGATAGGAGCAATCCAAATATACATAATTTTATAAACTATATAGAATCTTTAAAACAGTATGTTTATTAATACATTTATCATCATGTAAAGGTTAAATTTTAGGTTAGAATTTACCAGTTTCTTATGTAACTTGACAAGGGGCTAAATACCAAATAACCTGTGGCTAGTTCCTACACAGTTTATCTCACAAAATAAACAGAACATGTGACCACGAGTTTGCTACCAGGATCAAAACATAGCATCTTACCTCATAAATACATACCTATGTGTCAGTCAAAAATAACTAATTTTAATAGATTTGCTTCTACTGGGGGGGGGAGGGAATAAGTGAAGTTTGCCAGTGACGGAAGGATAAAATATATTAGGCCAATAAATGCAATCCTAGAGAAAACATGAGGAAATTTATGACCTGCTTTTAAAGTAAAATCTCATAACTTTTGTAAGTATAAAAATTTGACTACCTTTATTTGTTCTATATCAAATTCTTATGTCTCTAGAATGTGAGCATATCACATGCATGTGTGTTTTATTTCACAAACCATGGGGTTTTGTTTTTGTTTTCATTTTCATTTTTGTTTTTAGTACTGGGGATTGAACCTAGGGACTTACACACACTAGGCAACATTTTACCACAGAGCTATAGTCGAACTCCTCTTTACTTTTTATTGTGAAACAAGTTCTAACTAATTTTCCTAAGTTGGCCTTAAAATTTGGAGTCCTACCTCTTGAAACTGAGAAGCTTTTGTAGAGCAAAGGATATGGTCAACAAGGCAAAGCAACAGCCTAGAGAATGGGAAAAGATCTTCACCAACCCCACATGTGACAGAGGACTGATATCCAGAATATATAAGGAACTCAAGAAATTAGACATCAAAATGACCAACAGTCCAATTGAGAAATGGGCTTTAGAACTAAACAGAGAATTCTCAACAGAGGAAACTCAAATGGCTGAAAGACATTTAAGGAATTGCTCAACATCCCTAATCATCAGGGAAATGCAAATCAAAACAACTCTGAGATACCACCTTACGCCTGTCAGAATGGCTAAGATCAAAAACACTGAGGACACTTTATGCTGGAGAGGATGTGGAACTCGGGGAACTCTCCTCCACTGCTGGTGGGAATGCAAGCTTGTACAACCACTTTGGAAATCAATATGGCGCTTTCTTAGAAAACTGGGAATCAATCTCCCCCAAGATCCAGCTATACCACTCCTGGGCATATACCCAAGAAATGCTCAATCATACCACAAGAGCACTTGCTCAGCTATGTTCATATCAGCATTGTTTGTAATAGCCAAAACCTGGAAACAACCTAGATGCCCTTCAACTGAAGAATGGATAAATAAATTGTGGCACATATACACAATGGAATACTACTCAGCAGAGAAAAACAATGACATCATGAGGTTTGCAGGCAAATGGATGGATCTAGAAAAAAATCATCCTGAGTGAGGTAACCCAGACTCAGAAAGACAAATATGGTATGTATTCACTCATAGGAAGATGCTAGATGTGGAACAAGGATGACTGGACTGCTACTCACATCACCAGTGAGGCTACCTGGAAAACGGGACCCCAAGAAAGACACAGAGAAATGGATGAGATCTACATGAACAGCCTGGACATGAGTGGGAGCAATGAAGGGCGAGGGTAGAGGGAAAGAGAGCGGGAGATCCTAGCTGGATCAAGAAAAGAGAGGGAGAACAAGGAACAGGAGACCATGGTAAATGAAGACCACATGAGAAAAGGAAGAAACAAAGAGCTAAAGAGGCCCACAGAAATCCACAAAGATACCCCCACAAAAGACTGCTGGCAATGGTTGAGAGACAGCCGGGACTGACCTACTCTGGTGATGGGATGGCCAAACACCCTAATAGTTGTGCCAGAAACCCCATCCAAGGACTGAGGAATCTGGATGCAGACATCCACAGCTACGCCCCTGGTGGAGCGCTGGGAGTCTAATTAGTGAGGAAGAGGAGGGTTTATATGAGCGAGAATTGTTGAAACCAAGGTTGGATAAAGCACAGGGACAAATAACCAAATGAATGGAAACACATGAACTATGAACCAAAGGCTGAGGGGCCCCCAACTGGATCAGGCCCTCTGAATAGGTGAGACAGTCGATAGGCTTGATCTGTTTGGGAGGCATCTAGGCAGTGGTACCAGGTCCTGGGCTCGTTGCATGAGTTAGCTGTTTGAAACCTGGGACTTATGCAGGGACGCTTGGCTCAATCTGGGAGGAGGGGACTGGACCTGCCTGGACTGAGTCTATCAGGTCGATCCCAGTCCTCGGGGGGGAGACCTTGATCTGGAGGAGGTGGGAATGGGGGGTGGCTGGGGGGAAGGGAAGGGGGGCAGGAAGGGAGAGAACAAGGGAATCTGTGGCCCTTATGTAGAACTGAATAGTATTGTAAAATAAAAAAAAAAATTTTGGAGTCCTAAACCTCAGCCTCCAAAATGGATTGGTCACAGGCCCCTGCCAAAAAGCTGAAATATGTAGGATCAGTTTTATAATGTATCAAATTAAAGTACAGTAATTGAACTTTTTAATTCCTAACAGCATACCAAAGATAACATATATATGATATATATATATATCATATATATACCAAAGATAATATAATATATATGACTTATGTTCCTATGAACTGATTTGTCAAAAGTTGATTTGAGAATTTATTGAAAATTATTTTCTCAATTAAAATCCTAGTATAATCAATACTAGCTGGGATTTCTCAAATTATACCATGCCATTTAATTATATTAATTTCAGTACCCCTCTGACCTACAGATAAGCCAATGAGAATATGAAATTTAAGAGTGGAGATGTAGCTGAGTGCTAGACCACTTACCCAGCATGTGCAAGGCCCCAGGTTCAATCCCAAGGACTACAATACAAAACAGAGAAGAATTTAAAACTGAAAGGCAGCAGAAACATGGCATTTCAACACTGGGGAAAATGTGTAAGGGAAGTGGTGGCTTGGAGTCTTGCCTGGGCTAAATAGCAAGACTTAGTCTTCAAAAACTACATATAAAACATAGAAACATATATATGTGTGTGTTTCTATGTTTTTATTGCTAAATGCCATTTATTTACACAGATACATTTTAATTAAATTCCACCTCAGAAATAAGCAGATTGTTAATGATCAATAAATTAGTATGAAATTTGGATATATCTGTTTAATAGTGATATATTGACAAAATTGTCTTGTGGTATTATCTTGGCCTCTTTCAATGCGTCTAGCTTAAATTTTTCAGTCTAAAATATTTATTATCAAGTAACCCAATTATAGCTCCTTGCTTTTGTGGAATTTGCATTTACATAGTAGAAATCAGCACAGCATTTGATTTTTTCAAATGCATGTATTCATTTTGCTATAGGTCTGTAACTTATTTTTATTACTGTTTTTGGTGAGCATACAAAGCAATGAATTTCATCACTAATTGTCAGACACATATGTTGTATGTGGCTTTTACTCTTTGCTCTTTGGCTCTTTGGGGAGCCTGCCACCCAGCTGCCAAATAAATGCACAGAGTCTTATTATTACTTATAAATGCCTGGCATTAGCTTGACTTATTTCTAGCCAGCTTTCCTTAACTTAAATTATCCTCATTTACCTTTTACCTCTGGGCCTTTTCCTTTTCTTCTGTAATCTTACTTTCACTCTTACTCCATTGCTGGCTATATGGCTGGATGGCTGGCCCCTAGCATTCTCCTCTCCTAGTCTCTTGCTCCTTGATCTCTCTTACTTCCTGATCCCTCTTTTTCTCCTTCTACTTGTTCTCTCTGCCTGCCAGCCCCTCCTATCCTTTTTTCTGCCTTGCTATTGGCCATTCAGCTATTTATTAGACTATTCAGGTGTTTTAGACTGGCACAGTAACACAGCTTCACAAGTTAAACAAATGTAACATAAAAGAATGCAACACATCTTTGCATCATTAAAGCAAATGTTCCACAGCATAAACAAATGCAATACATCTTAAAATAATATTCTACAATATTTCCCCCTTTTTGACTAAATAAAAATGAAAGGTTTTAACTTTAACATTATATATATATGTATATATATATAATAGTTATCAAGTAAGAATTAATTTACAATATTCAGTATATTTGTATCTGGCAAATTTAGAGAAAATACTCCATCATCTATCCTATCTTAGTGACTCCAAAATTTTATACCTAATTTACTTCTATCATAACTAAAGAAAACTGTAACTCCAATTATTTAGTCTTTAACTCCATCAATGACCCCAGAAGTAATTAATATTACCTAACAACAGAGACATATTGCTGCCTGGACAGTTACTCAAAGTTCCTCTGTAACATTGGTGCATCCATCTTCAGCCTACAGGCCTAGAATATCTGGCAGACTTTTCAGTGAAGCAGGAAATTTGAAGGACTGTCCTACCTTGTACTGACAAAGTTCATTAGTTGCTTTCCTCTGTGTCCAGCAGAATGTCTGGCAGACTCTTCTGTGAAGCAGGAATCTCAAAGGACTGTCCTGCCTGTTTTAGCAAAGTTTAGCAGTCACTTTCCTGTGGGTCCTCCTGCATGTCCAATTTATACAGCACACAGTCAAGCAGTCAAGGCAAAAGCAGTTTCTTGCCCAAATGGCTAATCTTGCCACAATGAAAGCAAACTCCTATGGAATTTTTTCAATGTCCATCATTCTTTTATGAAGTAAATTGGTGCTGCTAGGAGAAGATGTATCTCATTATCATGAAAAGCATAAAGTTAGCAAAACATTTTAAATAGGTCTTTGGAGTGTTTGAAGGCTATTTACCTATCTAAAAATATATCTCTGTATGATCTTGAAAATATACCTAACATATCTACAAATTTGATTGTTACAGATGACTAACTACTGACCTGTGTTTCTTGATAATTCTAAATAGTTTATAATAATAGCTTTCAAAGACTAGAACTTTACCTTACATTTTTAAATGAACTGCATAGGTACAATGCCTTAAACAAGAATAGAAACATATATACAATGTGTTGTAACAAAAATAACCTTAAATTTTTATCAATATACAAAAATCCTTTAAACAAGAGTAGAAACATATATACAGTATGTTATAACAAGAATTACCTTAAATTTGTATCGATATACAAAAGTCCTTTAAATAAGAGTAGAAATATTTATACAGCATGTTGTAACAAAAATTACCTTAAATTTGTATCAATATACAAAAGTCTTTAAAACAAGAGTAGAAACATATATACAGTATGTTATAACAAGAATTACCTTAAATTTGTATCAATATACAAAAGTCCTTTAAATAAGAGTAGAAACATATATATAGCATGTTATAACAAAAATTACCTTAAATTTGTATCAATATACAAAAGTCCTTTAAACAAGAGTAGAAACATATATACAGTGTGTTGTAACAAAAAGGAACCTTAAATTGGTATCAATATACAAAAGTACATACAAATACAAAATATTTGAGATTAATAGTTTTTTTACTTTAAAATATACCCTTTTATCATTCATATATTCCTATATTCCCCTAAATGATAACAAACATTCATAACTCACCAAATAACCAAAAGCCTCCCACACCCCTCTTGGGAATGTGGGCATTGTGTTCCCCAAACTGCTTCCTGTTGTCTGTGGGTGAAGACATCTTTAGGGGTCCCTGAGAAAAGTTTTAGATAATGACCAAGTCTTAGGAAGAACAGCAGTAACCTTTGTTGATATGTATAATCTGTCAAGATTCAGGAGATCTTCCTTGATCAAACCATATTAACCTGGAAGGAATCCACAACCTCTTGTTTCCTGTGGAAACAAAAGCAAAACCTCTTCTCCAAAGTATTTTTGATTTACATTTGACAAAACGTTTGACTTCTTTTTTAAAGTTAAGATAGCCCTAAAGTATCTATGTTGGTTCAATTTTTGCAGTCCAGTTCACAATCCTATGTCTCCCAACAGCTTTTGCTCATCAGCAATCCAAAAATTCAAAATCAACACAATACTATACAGGATTCAGCCTCCCTGTGTATTTTCCTTCTTTATGTGGCTTTTTTCTTTTATATTATTTTACTGTCTCTTTAAAGACTTTTTTAAAACTATTTATTTCTTTCTACACCTGCCTATACCCAATTTCATTTCCTTCTTAAACCTAAGTACATTAAAAACACACGGGAACTGTTTACAGTTTTTTTTTTTCCAATGTGGACCTCTTTTACTGCAAATCTCTAGTCTTTTTGACCACGTAAGCAAATTTTAAACTGCTAAGATACACCTGGATCCTCCACATGGCCCTCAGCTACCTCCACCTGCTCTTGGGTCATGAAAGCCAAGCTCGAGGCCCAGTGGGAGGTACATGACCAGTAACTGCACTCAACTTTCCTAGAACTCTAGAATGCTGATGCTTGTGCTGTGACAGGCATTTTTACTTATTTTTTTGTTCCTATTTAACATACTGACTGCTCAAGGACTCACCAGCAGGCAGAAACTTTTAAAGAAACTACCACCCAGCTCCCAAATAAATCCACAGTCTTGTTATTACTTATAAATGTCTGCCCTTTGCTTGACTTGTTTCTAGCCAGCCTTTCTTAAATTATCCCTGTCTACCTTTTGCCTTGGGCTTTTTCCTTTTCTTACTTCTGTATATCTTACTTTCACTCTTATTCCATGACTGGCTGTGTGGCTGGGTGGCTGACCCCTAGCATTCTCCTCTCCTTGCTCCTTGATCTCTCTTGCTTCCTGATCCCTCTTTTTCTCCTTCTATTTATTCTCTCTGCCTGCCAGCCCCTCCTATCCTTTTTCCTGCCTTGCCATTGACCATTCAGCTCCTTATTAGACCAATAAGGTGTTTTAGACTGGCACAGTAACACAGCTTCATAAGTTAAACAAATGCAACATAAAAGAATGCAACCCAGTGACAGTGATGCACACCTTTAATCTCAGCACTTGGGAGGCAGAGCCAGGCAGATCTCTGTGAGTTCAAGCCTGGTCTACAGAGTGAGATCCAGGACAGGCACCAAAACTACACAGAGAAACCCTGTCTTGAAGAAAAGAAAAAAGAAATGCAACACACCTTTGCATCATTAAAGCAAATGTTCCATAGCATAAACAAATGTAACACACCTTAAAATAATATTTCACAACAAACACGTGTGTTACACTTTGTCCTCACCTGTTTCCTTTCTCACTGCCTTTCTCTCCTCCACTTGGTTTCCTTTCTTCCCCTAGGTAATCCCCTTCTGCTTTCTTACTGAATGTATTTCATCAGTCACTTCTTTTCCTCATTCTAGTTTCATGACTTACACACACACACACACACACACAGAGAGAGAGAGAGAGAGAGAGAGAGAGAGAGAGAGAGAGAGAGAGTTCTATTATCAGTTTCTTTTTAAAAATGATATCTATACTGATTCTCTCTGTTTACATTCCTATCATCAGTTACTATGGGTTCTGATTTTTCAACTTCCTTGCTTTTATTTCTTGTCATTTATTTTCTTGATGATGGCTGTAGTGGCTGGGGTAAGATAGAATCTCCAAGACATGTTCATTAAATTAAGAATTTGTCTTGATAGGGATGTTGAACACATTTCTAAGTATTTATTGACTATTTTTATTTTTCACTTTGAGAATTGTTTATTCCAGTCATTAGCACATTTGTTCATTGGCTGGTATACGGGTTTTTATTAATTTCTGCAATACTGTATATATACTGGGTGTTAATTCCCTGTCTAATGCTTAGATTAGACAAGGAAATTTTTCCTCATTCTTTTTTTTTATATATACACAGGGTCTCATTAAGTAGCCTGGGCTGTCCTAGAACTCACTTTGTAAACCAGAATTCTTGTGATATTTCCCATTAGATTCCTATTCAAGAAATCCTTGAAGTGCCTTATCCCTGTTTCTTCTAGAAATTCCAAAGTTTTGGGTCTTACACTATGGTGCTGATTGATCCATTTTAAATTGATTTTGTGCAAGATAAAATATGGATCAAATTTGTTTCATTTACATGTAGGAATCCAGTTTTTCCGAAAGCATTTGTCAATGAAAATATCTTTCTCTGATGTATGCCTTTTACATGTTTGTCAAACATGAAATGATTGTAACTTTATGAGTTTATTTGCAGGCTCTCTATTTCACTGGTCTGTATGTCTGTGATTAAGATTAATATCAGGGTTATTGCCCTAGCTAAGACTCCAGTACTATAATAACTAAGAATGGAGAGAATGGGCAGCCTTGTCTTATTCCAGATCTTAGAGGAAATGCTGTCAATTTAGTATTTTGTTGTCTGTGAGTTTGTTATCTACAGTCTTATTGTGTTAGATATGTTCTACCTCTTCATGGTCTCTTTTATCATGAATGGATGTTGAACTTTTTCAGAAGTCTTTTGTACATCAACTGAGATGATAATGTAATATCTGTCCTTACATTTATTTATGTGGGAATTATACTTATTGATTTGTATATGCTAAACAAGCCACTCTGGAATCAAGTAAATGTGGTCATATCATATTATAGTTAAAATGTTAAATATAGTGAACAAAGTATTTTGAAAGCTGAGAGAAACATCACATATAAAAGCACATTTCAATAATGGCTTTCTCAGCAAAAACTTTAAAAGCCTGAAGTGTTTGGATTGATGTGCCAACCCTGATTGCTATACCCAGAAAAATCATCTGTCATAATTAAAGGAGAAAGCAATAATCTCCATAGAAAAGTGGGCTAAAGGAATTTATGACCAAGTCATCTCCACAGAAGATTCTTGAAAAAAGTCCTTTGGACTAATGAGAAAGATAAATACATCCATAAGGCTACAGGAAAGAGGAAACTGCTGGAACAGTAGTTAAGAAAATGAGGAATAAGAAACCACCAACCACTACAAAATTAATAAAGACATGAATTAATATATACCTTTTGGTAACAATTCTAGATACTTATGACCTCAGTTCTATAACCAAATGAAACAGATCAGCATACTGGATTTTAAAACAAGATCTATATATTTGTTGTCTCCAAGAAATGGCCGTTAACATGAAAAACAGATACAACCTTGGAATGAAAGGATGGAGAAAAGTATTCTAAGCAAATAGAACAATGGGTGTTATTGTTTTAATAATTGAAAAAGTTGACTTCAAACAAAATTAATTAAAAAAATAAGATTACTTTCTATGGATGAAAGGACAATGTGTGAAAGGACATTATAGTTCTAAAAATATACCCACCAAATCTTGTGCACCTAATTTCATGAACATTACTATTTATAAAGACACAGATTTGTCTCAGCACTATAATAATGGATTATTTAAATATCGGATTCTCACTGATGAGTATGTCTTGTTAACCAGAAATAAAGAGAAATTTTTTGATTAAATTATAATAGATCAAATGGACTGAAGAGACATCTACAGAAGGAACTTTCCATATTAGGACACTAACTAAAGCTTAAGAAATATAAGAAAATTGAAATAATATATTGTTTTCTCTCTAATAGTAGGATAAAACTAAAAACAAACAGCAAATGAAAGTATCTATATCTTCTATATACACAAAATAGTCTATATTTTCTATATACACAAATTTATGAAGATTAAACTGTTTATAATCATTATTGCCCTGATCCAAAAACCAGATAAAGACATACAAAAATATATAAATTCAAATCCCTAATAAACATAGATGCAAAAATTCTCACCAAAGTGCTTGCAAACAGAGTTTAAGCACACAACAAAAGTATCATTCATCATCATCAACTTGGCTTTATTCCATATATGCAAGGATAGTTCAACATATGCAAATCAGTAAATATAATATAAATGGACTCAAAGACAAGAATAACATAGTGATTTCAATAGATGCTGAAAAGGCTTTTGACAAAATCCAATATTCCTTTACAATAAAAACCCTGAAAAGACTGGGAATAGAAAGTACATATGTCAAAATAACAAAGGTTATACATGACAATCCTTCAGCCAACATTATAGCAAATAGGGAATAACTGAGGTTCTTATGTCTCACCTGCATTAAATTCTATTCTAAATGTATGAAAAACCTTAATATAAGATCTGAAACTCTAAAATCATTATAGAAAAAACACTCAAGATATAGGCATAGGACAGTGTTCCATCTAAGCACAAATCGGGTGTAAGCCTGCTTAGCTTCCAAATCAATCATATTCAGGGTGGTGTGTTCATGGGCAGGAAGGACTTTCTTAATACACTCTAGTCACTCAGAGAAGACCAACAATAGCCAAATAGAACCTGTGAAAGAAAAGGCTATAAGCTAAATAATCAAGTGAAGACACAGTCTGCAGAATAGGAGATAATTTATCTGCCTATTCCTCTGACATAGAATATCTAGAATATACAAAGAATTCAAACATCTAAGAACAACCCAATCAACAAATGGGATGATAAAATGTTCAGACAGTTCTCAGAAGATAAAATACAAATGTCCAACGATCATATGGGGGAAAAAAAAGTTGAGTATCCTTAATTATCATCCTTGACTTTCGGGAAAAATCAAACTACTTTGAGATTCTACCTCACCTCAGTCAGAACGACAACAGATGATGGCAAAGATATAGGGAGGAATGGGGAACCCTTATTTGTTGCAGGAGATTTGATCACACTGTGACCCCTGAGATTGCATTGTTTACTGGAGGAACCTGTGGTTCTAGCTGTGCTGTTGCTCAGCCCTAGTACATACCTTTAATCTAACACCTTTCTGCTTGAATATTGCAAACAGGATTAAATAAAATCAACCACAGGTCAAGAGGAAGAGCAAGCAGCCAGTTGACAGGAAAACTACCATAGAGTGTTAAGAAGAAGTCAGGAGGATTTGGGGGGGTGGGGGTAGGGAGAGGAGAGATGCACAGGAAGTAGAAGGGAGGGACATCCTGTTGGAGGAGTTTGTTTTAGCCAGCATAGGAGAAAGCTCTTTCTGGGATGTCAGCAGAGGTAGAAGGTCAGCTGGGTAGTTTCTCTACCTCTCTAAGCCAGTAGACTTTCATCCCAGCATCTGGCTCCTGAGTTTTTATTGCTAAAATTGAATAATTAGGATTTAGCTAAAAATATTTGGCACCCAATGTGGGGCTGAACCCATGACCCTGAGTTTAAGAGTCTCATGTGCTACCAACTGAGCTAGCTGGGCTTTCACATCGGCATCTGGCTCCCAAATCTTTATTGGTAAAATTGAATGATTTAGATTTAGTTAAAAACAATACTTATTTACAGTAAACTGGTGCTGCCATTATGGAATTCATTGGTAGGGTCTCAAAAAACTAAAAACAGAACTACTATGTGACCCAGATATACCTCTTCTAGGTATATACCCAAATAATTCTATATTCTAGTTCAGAGATACTTGCACATCCATGTTTATTGTTACCCTATTCATAGCATAAAGGAAATGGAACAGTTTAGATGCTCATCGAAAGATAAATGGATAATGAAATATATATATATATATATATATATATATATATATATACATATATATTATATATACATATATATTGCAATGTAATTTTACTCAGTCACAAAGAATAATGAATAATAATTTGCAGGAAAATTTATGAAATTAGAAACAGCATACTAAGCAGAGTGACTGAGGCACAGAAAGACAAATACTGCATATTGCTCTCATATGCAGATCCTACCTTCTAATTTGTGTGTGTGTGTGTGTGTGTGTGTGTGTGTGTGTGTGCAATGAAGGTTTTTTCAGCAACAAAAAAGAGTGAATATAGTTTTCAAGGAAATGCATGTAGCTGAAAGTAATCATGTTACGTGAATAAGCCAGTCCTAGAAGACAAACATTGTATGTTTGCTTTGATATGTGGTCCCTAGACTTTATATAAATGCACAAAATTGTATGTGTATGTATATATGGCATTAAAGTACCAATTAAAGCAAAATTGTCTAAGGAAACAAGGGACTAAATAGAGGAGGCAAGGTTAGAAAAGGGAAGGTGGGGTATAGGGAGGGAATACATTCAATGTATAGTATATAATTGGATGTAAATACCCCTATGTAACACAGTATTGTGTACAATGAATATACATAAAGGAAAGGATATTGGGACTGGCAAGATGGTTCATTGAATAAAGGCACTGATGATCAGAGCTTGAGCATCCTGGGACTCACATCGTAGAAAAGAGAAAGCTGAACATTTCCTGAGTCCATATGTTCATTGTGGCACATGTGTGTGTGCATATGCATGCACACGTGTGCGTGTGTGTGTGTGCGCGCACACACACACACACTTAGTACACACACTTAGTAAAAATTTATTTATGAATTTAAAGCCAATATTGTTAAAATACTAATAAACATGGGCATGAAGAGGAAATACAGAGATCAAAAAAGAAACAAAGAAAAAACATTTTTTCCCAAATGAAAAATGTTTTAACAAAATTATCCAAATGTATGAAGCTGAATGACAAAACCATAAATAAAAATTAAATACAACACAGCCCATTAATATTCAGCCTTCCTGTATGCTAAAAGTGCATTTTTTTCTTGGCCTTCTCTCTCTCTGAAGCTGTGGTAGGCCCCCTCTGAGTGTTCCCTGGTCTCAGGTCTTCAGGGTACCTCAGTTTTTAAGAATAGTTTTTTTATTTATAAAATAAATTTATAAAATAAAACTATTTTAAGAATAGTTTCTCTCTTAAGGTGGTGCAGAGCATGGCATAGCCTTGTAGTATTGCTGTATTAGTCAAGGTTTTCTAGAGGAAGAACAGAACCTATAGAATGATTATATATATATATATATATAATATTATATTATATTATATATGGGGGATTTATTAAAATGGCTTACAGGCCATGTTCAGCTAGTCCAACTATGGCTGTCTATCAATGAAAGGTCCAAGAATCCAGTAGTTGTTCAGTCCATGAGGCTGGATTTCTCGGCTGGTCTTCAGTATATACCAGAATTCCAGGGAAGCAGGTTGTAATTGCAGTGAAAAAATGGACTTGCCGGTGAGAGCAAGCAGGCAAAGAGAAAGCTTCCTTCTTCCATGTCCTTTATATTGGCTGCCAGCAAAAGATACAGCCCAGAACAAAGGTAGGCCCTCCTACCTCAAAAGATCTGCATTAAAGGTATATCTTCCCATTTCAAAGATCTGGATTAGAAGTGGGTCTTCCAACTTCAAATAATTTAGCTAACTAAAAGAAATCCCTCACAGATGTATGTGGGTTTTAGGTTAATTCCAGATGTAGTCAAGTAGACAACCAAGAATAGCCACAGTTGAGCTCTGAAAAGCTATGATTATCAGCATAAGACTTGGCCCATCAACATTCTGTCACAGAGGAGGGAGGGGATCATGAGATGCCATCCCTCCATAAAGATATAATGCTAATGAAAGGGCCTTGTCTTCAATCACATAGCACTATTTTAGCTCATGTAAATAACTCCTTAATCAACCATGCTCCTGTAAACACCCTAATTAAACTCAGTAGATCATAAAGAAATGGGGGCAGAGGGAGAAAGAAAGAGGAAGGGAGAAGGGAGAGGGGAGGAGGGAGAAAAAGGGGGTAGAGGGAGAAAGGAAGAAAGACCAGAAGAGAGAGGGAGAGAGGAGGAAGAAGGGAGAGAGAGGGAGAGGACAATGGTCCATTAATAGAAGAACTGGTTGGGAAAGAAAAAGGGTTGAGCAATAGCACTGGGTGGGGGGCAAGAGAGGGTTGAGAGATGTATGTGAATGTGCTCAGAATACTTCGTGTGTGTGTGTGTGTGTGTGTGTGTGTGTGTGTGTGTGTGTGTGTGTGAAAGTGTCACAATGAAACCTACCATTACATATAATTAATGTATGCAAGTAAAACGGAAAAAAAAAGCCATGCTCAGCAGCCCTCGAGTGGTATGTTATGACAAAATGTTACCTTTCTCCTGCTGACTGATCCACCGATGTGATCCCTGTCTCATCTGCACCGGCCACTGGAGCTGATGTTCCTGGGAGCCTGTCCTGTCCTGAGAAGGGAGGCCTGGCCTCCATCAGGCTTCCCTTTGGAAGCAGCTTCTGGGTCCTCACGAGGAACTGGGGGCTGAAGCTGTGCTCAGCTTCTTGCTTGTCTGCATCTTGTGTTTTATGTATTTTTTTCCCTGTTATTTTCCATATCTTTTTGCTGCCTTTGTGGGTTTCCAAAGCTTTTCTTCTATTTCCCTTTGCAATAAAGTCCTTTTTTAATTCTTTTTTACTCTCTGCTTTCACTGCCTCAAAGGCTTCCTCTAGTTTGCTGTCTACACCCCTGTGACTTAGAAACAGCTTCAAACAAACAAACAAACAGCTCAGAGTGCTTTCCACAACTGTATCTGGTGCTAACACTTGTAGACTCCATGCATCTTAGGTCGGTTTCCAAATGCTTCATTGAAGTAGATTACAGCTTTAAAAATTGCCAACAAAGGGATTATTTTAACATTTCATTAGTAACTCTGGGCTGTAAAGCATCTCAAGTGTTACAATGCAAGCTTTAACACTCCGAGAAAGTTTTTAAACTAGAAACTGCATTTTGTGAATGTTCTTGATGTCTTCAAATTTTATAGAAATGCTTTGTATGTTGCAGATACTGAAGCAGAAAGACATAATAAAAAACAAAAAGAAATGAATGTCACCACACAGGTAAATATTTTTGCTAAATCATATTTTTTCAATAGAAAATTTTGGTTATAGGCACTGTTAATCGTGTGTATTCAGCATGCTCTGAATTTCTCAAACAGATAATTAGCTATTGTTGCATTTTTACTTTGAAAAATTCTCACTCTGTAGTATTCCTTCCTTCAGAGAAGACTGTTCACTGCTCTGAGCCTTTCCCTGGGCTCTGGCTGTCCTGCAGCCCTCAGTGTTTAAACAGAAAGGTCTCAAGCACTTTAGTAACCTCAGAGTGTCCTCTGGCGTCTTAGAGGGAGGGCATTCAACTCTGCACTCTACTCTCAGCCCAGCAACTAGTGTAAAGTTGTATGTAATTCATTTGCAGACATGCCTTTGCTTGAAACCTGTTATTTATTGCTCAAGATGCAGATGTAACTCTGACCCATAAATGTCCTCTCAATGCCTAGTATAGTTAGGAATCTACCCTCCATGTTTAACCCTGGTAAGAAAGAATCCTAAATGGTTCTCCAGGAGCTCTCAACATACACAAAGTCCCAAACACACCGCCTTAGTATCAAAGACAAAGTCAGCGTGTCTGTGCACTGTAGCTCTCCCAATTCTTTGGTTTATGTTTTCTAAAACATCCCTAAACCATCCTCGTGGAGCCTAGACAAGAGATGAAGAGATTACAGGCCAAAGACCTAGTTTGGTGCAGTGTTTCTTGGCTCCTTAACAATGAAGTGAGCTGCTCTTGCTGAATGTATTCTGTCACATTTGTACCACCATTGCAGACCAGGAAGGTCTGGGCTATCTTTTCATGACAGTGATCACTAATGTTCCAACAACAAAATCACCAAAACAATACTATTCTTTCCCTAGTTTTCCCTTTCAGACTTTCTTTCTGACTTTAACGTGCTACAGTCCACAAAAGCTGTCTACTCTGCTCCAAAACATTCACATATTCTCTCTCTGTCTCTCTCTCTGTCTCTCTTTCTTTCTGTCTCTCTCATCTCTCTCTGTCTGTCTCTCTGTGTCTGTCTGTCTGTCTGTCTGTCTGTCTGTCTCTCTCTCTCTCTCTCTCTCTCTCTCTCTCTCTCTCTCTCTCTGCTTAAAGCAGTAGTTCTCAACCTTCCTAAGGCTGAAACTCTTTAATACAGTTTCTAATGTTGTGGTGACCCCCCCAACCACAAAATTATTCTCATTGTCACTTCATAACTATAATTTTGCTACTGTTATGAATTGTAATGTAAATATATGGTATGCAGATGGTCTTAGGTGACCCCTGTGAAAGGGTCATTAGACCACACACACACACACACACACACACACACACACACACACACACACACACACACAAAGGGGTCGCAACCCACAGGTTGAGAACCATTGGCTTAAAGTTAATGATTCTTGTGTTAATGATTCAGTACTTTCAGAAGCTCTGTATATTATTCCCTTCAGTATTAAAGAATGACCAACACAGGCATGATGCATCTGATCCCAGCACTCGGGAGGCACTGGCAGGAGCATTGCCACAAGTTCAAGGCCAGCCTGATCTACATAGCAAGTTTCAGGCCAGCTAGGGCTAAACAGTGTGAATTTGTCTCCAAGTTATAAAAAACAAAGTAACAAAATAACAGTGATCACAGAGGTAATAAACTCTTGGGTGTTTGATAGAATAGTAGTATGAGGGAATCACAAAGGCCTGCTAAAACAACAACTCAAGTGCATGATTGACGGGCCACTGGGACAACAATCACAACCAATAACACTCAAGCAGGGAAGCATTGGTGGTGCCCTCAGCATGGAGCATCTCCTTTCTCAACTCGCCTAATGTCATTTGTGCTAACTGTGATATTAACATTGCGGTCCAATAAATAATTCCACTTTTTAAAAAGGCACATTTCCAGGCTCATGATTTGTGATGCAGTCAGTTTATATTTGGAGTTGTGTTCTCATAGGTATACAATATTTTAAACTTTATCAGATCCCTTCACATGCACTATTCATTCTTCTTAATGCCTTTGTGTAGAATTGGTTATTCAAATGCTTATCCACAACTTGAAAATAAGAATAGCCTAGCCCATTAAAAATATAAGAGTCTTAAGATTACAAGAGTTCAATGTGTTCATTCATCAGACACAATACCTATTATGTACCACACAGTAGCTCTAATTCAGAGTTTTCAAAAGATTCTAATGTTATTTTATGTTTTCCAGACCCCTATTTGATTAACACTTCTTTGAGCTTCTGGTGTATAAAGGTATCTTATTCAGCTTTCCCCAGCCCAGTTTTTACAATATGATAGATACTATAAAAGTGTACACATTTAATTAAAGGTGCTTCCATCTGTTCAAGGCTTGGTCATAAAATTCATGGAGTCTTCAGCCTCTAGACATTTGGTCTCTTTCAAACCACCCATCTCGAATCATACTTCTCCAGATAGTACCTTCCCCTTTACCTCTGTCTGGAATCTGGCTCTCTCCTAAGCACTTCTTGCCCTGGTACCCTCTAGAATACTGTTTCCCACAATCCGCTTGTTCTGGTCCAGGATAGGGCAGTACACATCTGTAGCCCTTTATATTTGTTCAGTTGTTGGAACGTATGGAGATGAGGGCAGAAGGGTAGCTCTGGTGTTTCTGTTTTCACTTTACTCTTGTACATAGCTCTGCTCATGAACTCTAGGTTTGTCCCTTCATTACTTCAATCTTGCTACCACTAATCATCCCTTTCTCTCCTTCCCTGGGGTCACAGTCTGGGATCCCAGTTTCCGATGACCACCGGCACCATTCCATGTTCCACAAACACCCCAGCCTCACCAGAACCCCAAGGCCACCTGTCCTTACATTTGCTCTTTACTGTCTCTGTGTCCTCATTCCCTTCTGTTCTTATTTCCTCATTGCTACATGATCACAGCACTTTCCAAAACCTGTGCGGACAACCATATTTCAGGAGGTTTGGGGATTATACTAATATATACCTCATACAGCATTTATCAATCACCAGTTTTAAGTGAACAGTTCACTGCTGTTAATTACATTCACTCAGTATGCACCTAATTTCCAGGACTCATTTTATCTTGGAAAACAGAAGCTCTAACAGTTAGCTAACAACTCCCCATATTTTCCTCCCTCTGCAGTCCCTGGCAACCAACTTTGTACTTGCTGTTTCTATGAAGTACTTTAGGTATTTCATGTAAGTGGAAGCATACAGCACTTCTCATTTAGTGGCTGATTTACTTTGTGTTCTCAAGTCTTTTGCTTAGTTTTCAGTCAGGTTATTTGTGAGGGTTTTTATTGTTGCCTTTGTTCTTTCTTGTAGCAGCTTTTTATATATTCTAGCCATTAACTTTTTATCTGATTTGGAAATATTTTTTCCAATTCCATGGTTCACTCATCTATAGGGTCCTGGTTCCTTACATAGTAGTTTTTAATGTCTCTGTTGTCCAATTTATCTCTATTCACTTCTATGACTATAAATATGGAATCATATCCAAGGTAGTCTTACTAATTTAATGTCATGAAGCTTTTCCCTTATGGTTTCCTCTAAGACTCTAGTGGGCAAAGATCTTACATTTAGCTCTTTGGTCATTTGAGTTTTATTTACAGTGAAAGCTAAGATCCATTTTTACTGTTTTGCATGTGGAGATGGTTTTTCCAGCACAGTTGTTGAAATGCCCATCCTTTCCCATGGAATGGCATTGGCTGCCTTGTCAAAAAGCATCCAAGCAGATAAGGGAGAGTTTGTTTCTGACCTCTCATATTCTGTTATATACATCTGTTTATGTTGTCAATACCACACAATGCTTTTTTTTTCACTTTTCATTTTTTGTAGTGGGACTGAACCCAGGGCCTCATGCATGTTAGACAAGTATGACAATATTTTTCCTACTGTAATTTGTTGTAAATTTGGGTATTAGAAAAAATGAGACATCCAAGTTTTCAAGATCATTTTGACTATCCCCAGTTCCTTGAGATTTGTATTTTAGGATGAATTCTCTATTTCTGCCAAAATATACCACTGGAATTTTTACAAGGGTGGCATTTGATCTGTAGCTCAGTTTGGGTAGTATTGATAACTCAACGATATTAAAAATTCTGTCTATAAACATAGTCTGTATCTCTATGTATTTGTTTCTTCTTTAACTTCTTCCAGCAATGCTCTGTAGTCTGCTGTATGTGTCTTTGCCTTCTTGCTAGGGTTTCTAAGTTCTTTGCTCCTTTTGATGATACTATTCAATGAGTTGTGCTGTGGGATGGTCTTTATGTCAAATGTGTTGCTGATTGGTCAATAAATAAAACACTGATTGGCCATTAGCCAGACAGGAAGTATAGATGGGACTAACAGATAGGAGAAGTGAGAGAACAGGAATGTGGAGGGAGACACTGCCAGTCACCGCCATGACAAGCAGCATGTGAAGATGCTGGTAAGCCACGAGCCACTTGGCAAGTTATAGATTTATAGAAATGGATTAATTTAAGATATAAGAACAGTTAACAAGAATCCTGCCACAGCCATACAGTTTGTAAGCAATATAAGTCTCTGTGTTTACTTGGTTGGGTCTGAGCGGCTGTAGGACTGGCAGGTGACAGAGATTCTTCCTGACTGTGAGCCAGGCAGGAAAACTCTAGCTACAGAGTTGTTTTCTTACTTTCCATTTTGGGTTGTTCCAACTGTCTTGTGTATTGATTTTTTATTCTGCAATTTTTGTTGAATCTATTTTGGTGGAAGAAATTTGGGTTGATTAGATTGGCTGGTTGGTTTATTGCTTGGTTGGTTGTTTTAAGAAAATGGGATATCAGGTAGCACAGATTTACTTCAAACTCAATGTTGTAGCCGAAGTTGATCTGGAACTCCTGATCTTCTTATATCCACCTCCCATGCACTGGGATTATAGGCATGATCCAGCATTACTAGCTAGAGTCTGGGGTGGTCGTTTTTGTTTTTGTTTTTGTTTTTGTTTTTGCGCGTGTGTGTGTGTGTGTGTGTGTGTGTGTGTGTGTGTGTGTGTAGCAGTTTTGTAAAGAATCTGTAAGGTTTTCTACACATATGATTAGGTTTTCTGTTGATAGACAACTCTATCTTCTCCAAGTTGAATGGATGTTTTTTTCCTGTCTAATACTCTGGGTGGAACTGTCAATGCTATGACAAACATAAGTGGCAAAATTGGATGTCCTTGTCTTGATCTTAATGTTAAAGGAAAAGCTCCCAATCTAACATAAATGAGTATGATGTCAGGTAAGCAGTGTTAGCATGTGGTCTTTATTATATTGAGGTAATTCTCTTTTATTCCTTATTTGTTGGTTTTTACTATAAAAAGGTATTGACTTTGTCAAATACTTTCTCTGCATATTGGACATCATTGAGTACTCAATGTGATACATTACATTTATTAATTTTCAAGGAAATTGTGCTATCCTTGCATTCCAAGAATGACTTCTATTTCTCCACAGTATCTAATCTGACTAATATACTACTGAATTCAGTTTTCTGGCTTTTTGATGAATATTTTTGTAACAATTTCATCAGAGATATTGGTCCATAGTATTCTTTCCTTGTGCTGTCCTTGTCTCGCTTTGATAACAGAAACTGAGTTTGAAAGTTTTCTTTCCTTCGGCTAAAGTATTTTAGGAGATTGAGAAATTTCAGTTCTTTTTTTGTAATTTTAGAATATACATACATACATACATATATAATGTGAAACAAGATTCACATACAAATAATATAAAATATGAAAGCTGTAAAAAGTAAAATTAGAAAAGATACATATACATATATCTCATATATTATAGAATATCCTAGAAGAAACTAGGAAACTGCATTTTCAAATAAATTTATAATTTGGAAATACATGGATATTCACATAAATAGGAATAAATAAAGTGTCTCACTTACTTTTCTTTTGCTGTGACAAAACACCATGACCAATAAAACTTATAAATGAAAGCACTTAATTGGACTTATGGTGTGAGATGATTAGAGTCCACGATAGCAGAGCAAAGGCATATCAGCAGAAACAGCTGAGAGCTCACATTTTAATCTGCAACCAGGAGGTAAAAGAGAGAACACTGGGAATGGCATAAGTCTTTTGGAACCTCAAAGCCTGCCGCCAGTGACACACCTCCTCCAATGAGGCTGCATCTCCTAATCCTTCCCAAACAGTTTCACCAACCTGGAACTAAGTATTCAAACATATGGGACTATGGAGACCATTCTCATTCAAACTGCCACATAAAGAAATGAATAACCTCACCAGAAGTTAGATAAGGTTTTCCCACCAATTAAATTTCAGCACCAAATTCACACAAAAAAAGCTTTTGGTATCCAGATGTCTTCTGAATGAGAGAACCACAGTTAAGGCTTTGGGATCTGATAAAAAAAAAAAAAAAAAACAGCTTCTTAAAATAGTAGGCTTCAAACATTGCACATCTTGGACTTAATGAAGAGACTGCAAAAAGTTGAGCAACAACAAAACATTTCTGAATGAACAATACCCAAAGGTTAATTCAGACTCCCAAACATGTAATGAATCTGGTGTTTCTGCAAGCACTTATACATAGCACATTGCACAATGTCATTATAACTTGGTTCTAAACATACCACAAGCACACTTGCACTTCACATGACATCATACCATGCATTGCCAACAAATACCACTCTGAAACACTACAGCTCAGTTTCAGACCTATTGTAAATGATCTATTTCATTGTACTTACTTGGTATCCAAAACTGCTTTTATAGAGACATATAATTTAATTATGAAAACAAACATGTTGAAATTTTCCAACCATCATTTTATAACATGTTAGTATAGAGTTAGTATATATTTGGATTGTCTTGTGTTAGAACATTTGATGCTAATAATTGCTATTTAGGTTGTTGAGTTTTAATTTGAAATTTTTAATTTGATTAATTTTGGCTTGGAATTAGGACAGAATTCCAAAATCTATGAAACAACATACTCTTGCTATTTTAAACCATATGTAAACAAAGAGGCATTCTTGGCATTGATGATTCCATCATGTTTTACTGCAAAATCTCAGCCCTGATGAAACACTGTCCTCTGTGTCCTCAGTTACACACCTGAGTAGTTGACATGGCTGGGAATAAATCAGAAAACCAGTGCCTCATTTTACTATCAAGACCACCAGCCTCAAGTAGGCCCTTAGTGTTACCCAGGAAACCCTAACATCTTACTAGTCAAACTTACTGTAGCTCTTTCTTCTCAGACTTCTAATAGATGCACCCTTCATTTCTGGCAGATGATCACACTTTCTTTTCTTACTGAAAACAGTTTTTAAAACAACCAATGTAAAAAGCAAATCTGCAGCTCTCTACCCACAACTCTCTCAACCTATCATCATCTATTGTGTATGCCTACACAACCCCAGACACAAACTACATAGGCTCACTATCAGGGCATCTAAAAGGAACTCTTGACTTTCCTTAACCTAACTTTCCTCCTCCAGTGTCTCCCACGTTAGTTATTGGCTCCTCTGTCTACTATATGCTTAGATGAAGGAGCTCCTAAAGTCATGTCTACTTCTTTCTCTCATGCACAGCACCCCAGTTCTCTTGGTCCTTAAGATACATAATGTACCAAATCATTTCAACTGTTCCACTGCCAACCATCAAGATCACCCACCATCTTCCTGATATCCAGTCGACATCTTGTCTACTATAGTCTATTATCTTATGGTATGCATTCCATAAAATTCCTCCTTATGTTCCAAAGAACACACTATAACCTAGTAGTTGAAGACATTAGAAGGTAACATGAAAATATGCAATAAAATAATCAGCAAATGCTTTGCCAAAAGAAATTTATTTTGTCTTTTTTTAATAAAATTTTATGTTCGGGTATAAAATGGGTTTTGTTGCATGTTTGTCCCACATATGTGTCATTATAGTGTGTTTCTAGCATGTCCTCATTAACCTACCCTATCTCTCATAGATCCTCCTTGCTGATTTTTTTTCATTACACCCCAAATATCCCCAATATTGTCTTCATGCCATAAGTATTCTATTACACCTCCCTACCCCTCAAAATCTCTTCCTCTACTATCCTGGTCCCCTTTCTAGTTCTGACACACACACACACACACACACACACACACACACACACACACACACACTCATTCACAACACTTGTTCATGTCACATTGTACAACCTTAGATGTTATAGAATACCCTGGAAGAGACTGTTATTTTCAAACACATTATTTTCAAACATTAATTCAGCAATATATGGATATTCACACTAAGGGGGAGGAATAAAGAATAGGAGTGACACCATAGGAAGCTCGATATGATTTTCCCACCTTGAGTTTTCTTCAACCCCTTCTTCCATCATATAGATTCTTGGGTTTAGTCTCTTGATCATATTTCAGACTTCTTGGATGCTATGGTCATACTTTTTTTTCTTTATTGATCTTTGAATGCAGTACATTCTAGATCTTGTCTTCCATCTCTGACAGTTTTACTACTGATTGGTTCAATCTAGTAGTGATACTTTCCACTATATTTTTTTGTTTGAATCATGGATTTTTTTTAATTCCCATGTTTCTATTTGGTTGCATTTTTATTGTTGTTGTTGCTGCTGGATTTTTATTCCACATCTATGACTTTTTTTCATGTATCTTACTGATATTTTCTACATCAGTGACTTTTTCATATACCTTTCTGATATTCTCATTTCATTTGCTGACCTTCCTACCATGTTGCTAACTTTCCTTTCTAGGTCCTTTGTAGTTGGAGTTTTCTCCAGTCCTGCTCAGACCTGCAGCCACTCAGAACCAAATAAACACACAGACACTTATATTGTTTAAACTGTTTGGCCTAATGGCTTAGGCTTCTTGCTATCTATTTCTTATATCTTAAATTAACCCGTTTCTATTAATCTATAAGTTGCCACATGGCTTGTGGCTTACTGGTACCTTACATCTTGCTTCTCATGGCAGGGCAGCTGTCAGCATCAGTTTTCCACCTCCCAGAATTCTCTTCTCTCTTTATCCTGACTACACTATATTTCCTGACTGGCTACGAGCCAATCAGCATTTTATTTATCAGTCAGAGCAACACATGCACAGCATCCCCAGCAGTCCTTGGTTGAATTTATCTGCTCATTTGAATCCTCTTTGACATGGTTGGCCAATTTTACCAGAAAACTTTGAAGTATTTATCTGGCATGTTACTTATTTCATGATCCTTTAATCCAGTACTTAAGGAATCATGATCTCCTGGAGAAGTCATGTTGCCTTGTTTTTTCATGTTTCTTGTATGTCTGCATTGTGATTTGCTGATCTGTTGGTTTGGATATCTTTTCTAGTATTATTTGGGGAGCTTCTTGAGATGTCTGCTCTTGAGGTCTCAATTAGCAGTAACACTCAGAGAGGAGAAAGCAGTTCTAACAGCAACACAATCAAACTGTACAAGATATAAGAATACATTTAAAAACAATTAAAACCCAATAATATATTACTAACAACCATAAAACAGAAAATTGCAAAACTACTATAGAACATGATATAAACTTAAAAATTATTTAAAGTGTGGAAATAGTAAAATGATTGAAATAAAGAAAGAAGGCATAGAAAAGGGATAAATAGAGGAAGACACACTAGATAAAAGTAAGGGAAATGAAAAAGAGAATTAGAGAAAAATATTATCAGGGAGAAAAGTGAAATAGTAGAGAAAATTTAAAAAAACAAAACCGAAACATTTCCCAATAATAAATATTATTCAGAAACAAAATTAGATAAATGTAAGGAGAGGAATAAAACAATAAAACCCCAAAAAGAATTTTCTTTTTTAATGAAAACTAATATGATAACATCAAAATCCTGCTAAGACTGTAATGGAAAAACAAAAGGAGGGACTCACAGAGATGAGAGGAGGCAGAGAAAAGAGAAAAAACTGTACATTCTTGAAAATGCATGCACAAAATTGGATGAATGTATAAAGGGAATGAAAATAGAAACACAAAAATTTAAAGTATAACAAAGTAAAAATGCTGCTGAAAGTGTAGGAAAACAGTTAAGGATGATCACAGGGGGTCCAAAAATAAGTAAAAAGGAGAAGGTAAAAAACATGAAGTGTTGGCACAGCTCCTTCTGGGACATCAGAACTGAGTGATTGCTAGTTTTGTGCACAGGAGTGAGGGGAGACCATTTGAGTTCATGGACTCTCAGTCTTCCCGTGGCTTAGACTGCTGCACCTGCATTGGACAAGTGACCAGTGGTCACCAGAGATGTCTTGTAGTGTCAGTTTCCCTTCTTTACATGGAAGGGTCCTGTGCTGGCTACATTTCTGTGGGCTGGCCAGGTTCTCCCATCCTCCTAAGACTCCTCAAATTGTATCATATGTGGTGGCTGTTGTTGTAATGAAAGGGGTCTCACAGCACTGAAATCTGTATATCAGCATGGGTGTTTTTGTACTTCTATGCCCCCCTATATATAATCCACCCTACTAGAGGGATGCAGCTGTGGATGTCCAGAATTCAGCTTGAGCTTCAAAGTCTGGGCCTCTATGGCAGGGAATGGCAGATAGGGGGCCCCAGGGGTTGTTTCTTCTGTTGCTCTCCAACTCAGGGCTATCAGACTCCAGGACTGGTGGCAGTTGGTGGGATCTGCTCCTGGCACTCGAGGTAAAGCTACCTTTCCCTGTGTTATTTGCTGTTTGAGGTGCGCCTTTTGCTGCATACCTCTCTTCTGAACAGTGTCCAACCCTCCAGCTTTCCACAGCTACCTCTAAGGGCACTCTCATCCTGGGCTATGGTAGGCTCCCTACTTTGTGGTCGCTTGTAGCTAGAGTTTTCCTGCCTGGCCCACAGTCAGGAAAAATCTCTGTCACCCACCAGTCCCACAGCCGCTCAGACCCAACCAAGTAAACACACAGAGACTTATATTGCTTTACAAATTGTATGGCCGTGGCAGGCTTCTTGCTAATTGTTCTTATATCTTAAATTAATCCATTTCTATTAATCTATAAGTTGCCACATGCCTTGTGGCTTACCAGTACCTTACATCTCACTTGTCATGGTGGCAGCTGGCAGCGTCTCTCTGACTCAGCCTTCCACTTCCCAGAATTCTCCTCTCTCCTTGTCCTGCCTATACTTCCTGCCTGGCTACTGGTCAATCAGTGTTTTATTTATACAGACAATATCCACAGCAGTCGCTCCCTGTTCTCAGACTCCCAGAGTTGGCTCAGTTTGAGATAGTAGATTCCCTCTCAAGATGACATTCAGTCACTGCCTCCAAGTCATACAGAGTGACAAAATGGGCTGCTGCTGCTCCTCCTCCTCCTCTCATTCTCATTCTCATTCTTATTCTCTACTGACCCATTTGTTAGAGGAATCCCTGTCTCAGCAATATCTACCACTTATATGGCATGATCACACATACCTGTTATCTGAGAACTCGGGAGACAGCTGCAGGAAAATTAGACTGGTCTACATAGGAAGTTCCAGGCCAGCTAGAACTGCCTGGCAAAATCTTCTCTTAAACAAAAGAGACAAGAAAAACAAAACAAGCAAACAAAAACCCTCCTAACTGGATCTACAGTATATGCATATTGAGCCTGCCCTAAGGGTAGGGCACCAGTCTCTTCTCATTAAAGCTCGTGTTTTACCCTCTGAATGAGAATCCCCCTCCCACTTCCAGGGAGCCACTGAACGGGAATGGTTAGCTCAGCTAAAACCCGTGCATCACCCATCCTTTTCTCTGTAGTTTTGGGGTAGCCTATCGTAGCCTATCGCTACCTTTGTGATTTCCCAAAGTTCTCCTTTTCTTTTTCTTTTTGGAATAGAGTCATCTTTTTCTTATTTTGACTCTTCTCCTGGGTCACACAGAGGCAGCTTCTTGTCTGCCATCTTTCCCAGAAGTCTAAGAGGAACACATTTTTTAAACGAGGGTTATTTGTTCTCTATTAGGGAGTAGGCATTTTCTTTAAACATAGTGGTACTTACTACATTTAACATATTTGCCTTGCTAAAATAAAATCCTTAGTCATGTTAGGCAACATATCCTAAGATCATTTTCTAGTCCTAATTGAAAATAGTCTAAAGAAATGAAGAACACTAAGATGACTACCAAAAGCCCCTTTGCTTCAATTTAAGCAACTCAAAGATGAAAATTTTACTTTAAGAGAGGGGAGCTGCTAAAATAGAGTCTAATGTTCAGAATTACTCGTCTTCCCTTTCTGTCAAACACATGCTGTATACATGTATTTAAGACTTAGAGAAAGCGTGATCTGATACAGTTTAAATTCTTGATTGAAAGCCCTAACAGAAACATCATCTGCTCTCTGCAAGTTTTGGCTATGTGCTATGCGTGCACACATCGTCACTGTTGGATGAGTGACACACATTTCCATGGTACTTTATTCGCGTGCTTTGATTTCTTTCTCATTTGCTTTCAACCTTCTTCCACTGCTGCCCAGAGCAGAGGCTCTGCATCTTTACCAGGCAGTAGATTCTGACGGGAGATGTGTCAGACCACAGGGGAGTGGGTTTCACCACCCCTCCCCCCGAGATTCTGCTTCTGTACCTAAGGTGGAGCCAAGAATCTACATCCCTTACTCTTAGGTGATGCAGAGGCAGCTGTTCTGGGACCATGTTTTGAGAATCAGTGATCTAGAGAAACCAAGTGCTTCTACAGAAAATGCCACTTTTTTCTCTCTTCTTCCTGACTCTTGCATACACTGGCCTTTCTCTGATGATGTCTGGAACACAAGTGTTCGTACTTTAGAAATATGATGGCTTAAACACGGCACATGCAATCTCCATCTGTACACACTAGGAAGTTGAAATTCATCTCCTCATTCTTATCAAATCAGTGGCAGCAGCCTGTGTTCCTTCTGCCATCTCATGCATCCACCTAAACAGGGGCCATTCTCGTGAGGAAGATTGATCTTGTCTTGCTTTGTCACTCACTTGCCCTCATGAATGACTTCAATAAGCTTCTTACTTCCCATCCACTCTTTCCCGGGGAAGTATTTGTGAGGCATGATGTAGTGTATCAGAGCCAAGGAGTGGTGATTGCTGTCAGAAGGACATAGAGAGTTAAGAAAAGTGAGAAATGTCTTTTGAATGTAGCACCCTGGAAAAGTCACTAGAAGGTAAAGAATCGTCACTGTGCAATTTTTTAACTTTCAGAAGTAGCACCGAGAGGAACTAGAGAGGGACTGGACATAGAAGCAGGAGAAACGACAAAGTCAAAGATAATCTCTTGCAGTTTTCTTTAAGCAGCTGAATTGATGAAGATCAAGTTACAGAGAACCGAGAAGAGTGGAGAACAAGGCTCCTGTACCAACTCATTACTGGCATGACTCACTCTTAGAGAAACAATTTCTGTTCTCCATATAGAGTATAGTCCCACACCCGATAGTTCTCAACCTGTGGGTCATGACCCCCTTTGGCTCTAACAACCCTTTCACCTAAGAGCATCAGAAAACACAGATATTTACATTATGATTCATAACAGTACCAAAATTACAGTTATGATACAACAACAAAAATAATTTTATGGGTGGGCATCACTACAACATGAATTGCGTTACAGGGTCGCAGAATTAGGAAGGCTGAGACCCACTGCTTCAGATGCATTACAAGCATGCAGAGGAAAACAGGGAGGGTCTGAGTCCCTCGCTAATGCAGCCCTGCCTCCACTCTTCTCCGTTCTCTGTAACTTGATTCTTCATCCATTCAGCTGCTTAAAGAAAACTGCAAGAGATTATCTTTGACTTTGTCATTTCTCCTGCGTCTATGTCCAGTCCCTCTCTGGTTCCTCTTGGTGCTACTTCTGAAGCATCCTTTGTCTGCCTGTGTAGTTTCTCTCCATGGCTTCTGCACTCGTCAGTGTTACATTGTTCTTCACTCAGTCACCTGCTACAGTTTCCACACTATTCTCCCTGCTCCCTTAATGCTCTGCAGTCTGTTGCTCACATCAGTCAGAACTGTCCTTGTAAAGTGTAAATCAGAGTGTGTCACTGTTAACCGTGCAGTGATAGCTGCCTGCATGAATGAAACCCCAGCTCCCTGAACCCCCTGCCTCCCTATGTGACTGTGCTCTGTAATTCTCTCCTTAGCCCACACTCATTCAGGGCCTTATTCTCGTTCCTAAGACATAACTGATTGGTCCCACATGGGGTACCGTCATTTGCTTTTCCTTCTGCTGGGAAGGCTGCCTCCGTATCTGTTCATTACTACTCTTTGTCATTAACTTGTTGGCTGCAAAGTCACCTCTACAGCAAGGCACTCTGTCTAATCTAGTTAGGACCAGTTCCCTCCTTGCCCTTGTGTCTTGTTTAATTCCCTTCCCAGCATGCATTGATCTCTGAAACTAACCTGATCATTTTTTTTTTTTACTGATTATTGTTATTGTTTTTCTTCTCACAAGCTAATGGAAATTCCCAAAGAGCAGCAAGTATCTCAGCCCCTCTTGCCATTGTCTCTTCAATTCTTAGAGACAGCAAATGTAAACAAAGGAATCATTGCTAAAGAGCACTGAGTTGCTTATTTCATATTCTTTGACTCCCAAGAGCTATACAAGGAGGCTACTACAACCCTTCAGTCATTGGTCATGTTTTTTTTTCTTTATGAAATTCTATTAAAAAATAAATGTGGGCCGGGCGTTGGTGGCGCACGCCTTTAATCCCAGCACTCGGGAGGCAGAGGCAGGCGGATCTCTGTGAGTTCGAGGCCAGCCTGGGCTACCAAGTGAGCTCCAGGAAAGGCGCAAAGCTACACAGAGAAACCCTGTCTCGAAAAACCAAAAAAAAAAAAATAAATAAATAAATAAATAAATAAATAAATGTGGGATTTGTGGACCAACTGACATTTTCAGCATCAAATAAATACAGCCCAGACAGCAATTTGAAATGCTAAAATTACTGTTTAATGTTATTGGCTAAAATTACTACCAAAAAGAATTTTAGATATTCTACTTAAGATATTAAGAAAATTGTGGGGTGGTAGTGGTTGTTTTTTGTTGTTGTTGTTTTGTTTTGTTTTTGCTTGTCTTCGCTGTATCGCTGCTGGAACTCTCCTTCGTGAGATATTTGTATAACTAGTTCTCTTCCCACAGGGGTCCACTCACAGGAAAATGTGTCCCTAGACACCCTAGATCCAATAACACTAACTTTTAAAACCTCATTCTATCGGTTGGCTGTTATCTTCCCAAGCAGAAAATAATGTTTTGAAGGTAGAGATTTTTTATTCACAGTTGTATCTCCCAGCTTTTGATGTCTTTGAAAATCATAGAAAGGCTGTCTAATACTTGTCCCAGCTGACTGTTCTACTTGCTTTGAGGGAATGAGAGAGGAAACCACTCAGAAAACACTATAGAAAAAGGAGGTCAAGACATTAGGCCATCAGAGGCATTAGCAGACATTAGTCAAGCTCATACTGCCTCCTCAACTAGATGCTAGAACTTTTTTTTTTTAGTTTTTCAAGACAGGGTTTTTCTATATAGCTCTAGCTATCCTGAAACTTGCTCTGTAGTCCAGGCTGGCCTAGAACTCAGAGACCCACCTACCTCTGTCCTCCCTCCCCTAAATTCTGGGATTAAAGGAGTGAGCCACCACTGCCTAACACTAACTATTTTGCACTGATGTTTTAAATGCCATTCTTTTAGTAACATAACATATTGTCTGTGAGTGGCGGTTCTTCAGGCAGGGAGCACAGCCCTATGCAACATCCTGAGGACTTCTATTTAGAGACTTCCACTCAGGTAAAACCAGTTCCTTAACTTCACCATGGAAAAGAATTTCAGGATGAGCCAGCATGAAGCAGAGTTGCAGTTTATTAGGAAATTTTTAAACATAGATTTATGCACAGGAGTTAATAGAAAGACACTCCAAGGAAAGATGCAACCTGGAGCTACTTATGGGCATGGGCTTCTTAAAGGAGAGCCAACCTTTGCTGTCTTTACAGTATACATATATATATATATAATATACATATATACACATATATTATTTATATATGATTTTTTGTGGTGTCTGAAATTACCTTCAAAGGTTGCTAAGGAAATTTATTGAGATCATGGGATGGTTCCTGGGCACACTATAGAGGACTGTAGCTTATAATGTAAAACCTAGATCACAGGGGTACAGAAAGTTTGGATATTTTCATTGTAAACACAGTCAATAATTTTGTTTGTAAGATTCCCAGGAAATAGCTGGGAGAGAAGAAAGGCCATATTCAAGGTCATACACTCAGGCCCTAAGCCTGGTTTGTTGCTATCTTAACATTCCTAATAGAAAATAATTTTATAATAAATATAAAGGTATCTTATAATAGAAGGAATTTTTTCTCTGTGTCAAAACACTTCACAGTAAATGTTAATTATGTGGGTCTCCCCCCCCCCCTCTCTCTCTCTCTCGTGTGTGTGTGTGTGTGTGTGTGTGTGTGTGTGTGTGTGTGTGTGGTTGCATGTGTGTGTGTGTGCAGAAGTCAAAGAACAACTTGAGAGAATTTTTCTCTCTTTCCACCATGAGATGTAGGTTCTAGGGACTGAATTCAGGTCACCAGTCTCAAAGGCGGGTGGCTCTCTATACTGAGCAATACTGCCAGCTAGAATACTGGGATACTTCATGGAATGTGCTAGAATACCTGCGCTTCAGCTAAAAATCAAGTGAAGTTATAGACTCTAGAGTAAAAGACTCTCTTCCCGTGCCCCCAAAATTTTCCCGTCTTTCTTTCCTGCCTGAAGATGATAATCTCATGATGGCAAGGCATGCAGGGAGCTCCTGTTCTTACTTGCCAGTACCAAGATAACACTTCCCAGCCCCTTACATTTTCATCAACTAGAAAGTGGCTTGACAGCACTATGGATTCCTTTCAGGTCTGACCTAATACAAAGAGAAAAGAAGGAAGGAAGAGGAGGGAGGGAGGGAGGAAGGGAAGGAGGATAGAATTTGGTTTATGTGTTGTGATGGTTTGTGTTGACTGTCAATTTGACAGGATCTACAGTCGCCCAGTGGACAAGCCTCTGGGCACATCTGTGAGGGTGTAGTTAGCCTCTCCACAGGCCTGAAGTATCTTCCTGAGATTAAATAGGGAGTGTGGTGATTTGAATGAGAATACCTTCCATAGGCACTGACTGGCTCCAGCCACCATGCCTGCTGCTTGCAGACAATCTGCCCCCCACCATGAAAGATTCTTATCCCTGTGGAACAGGAAGCCCAGATAAATCCTTCCTTCTGTAAATTGCCTTGGTCGTGGTGTTTTATGACAGCAATAGAAAAGGAACTAATACAATCACACTAAACATGGGCGGCACCATCCTGTAGGCTGGGGCCCCAAACTGAACAAAAAGGAATAAAGGACCTGAGTACAAGCACTGGTCTCCCTCTGCTTCCTGACTAGGGAGACCAGCTGTCTCCCCAAGGTCTTGCCATCATGGCTTTCTTGCCCTGATGAACTGCACCCTGGGACTATGCGCCAAAATAAACCTTCCCAAGCCTTTCTTAATTAAGTCGGAATATTTTATCACAGCAATAGAAAATTTAATATACCCATATGTGGTTTATTATTTGACCATAAAAAGGAGTGAAATGTTGATATAAGCTACAATGAAGTTTAGCTTTGAAAAGAATCATCCTGCAAGGAAACAGTCACACAAGAAAGAAAAAATATCACTATGTGATAATGTGCATATGAAGAATCAAAATATGGAGACTGTAGGGACAGAACATAGATTAAGTAGTTAGGGCTAACAGTAGGACAGATCTGAAAATAAGATGGTGACAACTAAAGAATTTGTGGTTTCCTCTTGAGGTGATAAAATGTTCTAAAACTGATATGTTTTGTGAATATTTTTAAAAAATGAATTGGACATGTAAAATGGTTAAGTTATTGTAAGTTGATTGTATGTTAACAAAGCTGAAGATGTGATTTTGTTTGGGGACAAGGTCTCACATAGCCTAGCCTGGCCTCAAACTCACTATGTAGAGAGATGACCTTGAACTTAGTATTCTCCTACTGGGTTTATAGGTATACACCATCATGCCCCATTAAATGTAGAAGTAGAGATCAAACCTAGGACTTTGAGCATGCAAGGCAAGCACTCTACCAACTGAGCTACATCCCCAGCCCAACAAAGCTGTCTTTTAAAAAGCTTTTGTCTAGCACCTTGCCTCTGGATACCCTGGGATTAAGCATTTCAGAAAGTGGAATTTTAAACTTCTTTGGTAACAGAGGAAAAAAAACTGACCTTTTGTAAAAGCATTAATTGACAAAGATTCTCATATAATTTACCCTGAAAAAGTATGTATGTAACTTTCCTTCATAAACCTTCTACTTTTTTTAATCTGTATTATTTTATACAATTCAAAACAAATTGCACATACATGACAGAAAAGCTTGTAACCTTAGTTCAAGTAGGTTAATTAGATGGTTTCTGAAAAATACACTAGGGAAAATTTTTTTTTTTACATTTTTTACACCGGGGAAAAATTTTTTTAACATTTTTAAAAGTTGCAACACACATATTTGTTGTACCACATGAGGCAGGATCATCTCCATTTATTTTAGCTCACATAATTGATATCACCATGACAACTTACCAGGGGGAGAGTAGATTGGTTACATTCTCTTTTTATTTCATTTATAACATTTAGCTTTTAGTGTTTGGCTACATGGTTCAGATAATAAAATAGATTTCAAAGGGTTTATTTCATACAACATGGATGAAATAAATGGCATATGGCAGCAAGACATATGTCATTTTGATGTTAAAAAAAAAGCAAGAATTAGAGTAAACTTATATTTGTTTTAGAAATGGGGATTTTTTTTTTTAACTTTCTTGTTTCATTTAAAAAGTCATACAGGAGTGAAGTAAACCCAAATCCTTTTCTTTGTAGGTATCAGTGAGCAAAGTCAAGCAATTTTTATCGAATCTACTGGAACAAGGAAAATCAAGTAAAATAACCAATAAAAGAGAAAATCCCTTAGAAAAAAAGAAGAATCAACATAAATTAAAAATAAAAGGAATTCAAAATAAAGATCTCCTGAAGAGAAATCAAAACTATTGTAAGTAGAGCACGCTCCCACATGTCAATTTGAAATGACTAACCAAGGATCGTATTTTAGGGCTGCTTCTGATAAAACATAGGCTATGGTAATAAATATTTATATGCACAACAGCATTATGCTGTCAACATCTAGGATTTTAACACAGAATTGAGAATAATGATGACAAGCAAGGTTAATAATTATACCTCATGGGAAAAAAATCTCCAAAAGTATATAGGTCCTTATCACTCACTCTACTAAGAGTAACCCTCTCATGCTAAAGGAAACCAAAATGAATGTAACACCCATTTTGTTCTATGCTAGTAATCAAAGTCTCCATAACAGAAGCACACACGCTTCATAGTTAGACTTCTTAATATAAAAGAAGATTCTAGAAAAATATGGTCTCCATAGAGTCTGTGTGCAGAATTTAAATGGTGCCCAATCATTTTTAAATTTTTATTCTTTGACAATGTCATGTATCTGTGTAAGGAATTTTGATCACATTCATCCCATAGTCCCTTCTACTATGCCTCTCCTGCTCTCTCTGGAACCAGTAACTTCCCAACATGCCCCCCTCTCCTACATTCATGTTGACACTCAAGCATAAAGTTTAAAAATTACTTTCAACGTTTTATTTAAGCCCAATGCATGCTCCTATGTAATAGATGTATATGAATTTCTACTTTATTAGCATGTTATTTAAATAGATGCTTGAGAGCTAAAATTGAGGATGAAGTTAAGAATATCGGTTTTCAGTGATTCTATCAAAATGTGCACATCTAAATTTATTCAAAATGTAAGTCATACACATTGTGATATTTATCTGTCAGTTTTTTTAATGGAGAAATGTGGTTTGCCTTTTACTCAGCATACATTGGCCTTCCTGATATAAACCATACTCATTCTACTACACATGAGCTATCCCAACAGGATCTTCCTTGTACAATAGGGAACTATAGACACATGGAGCAATTGTATTAGTCAAAGCCTATGGGTACAGAACTAATAGAATGAATATATATTAAAAGTGGACTTACTAAATTGGCTTACACCATTGCCCTGGGTGTCCAACAGTGGCTGTCTTCACCACTTCACCTCAGCAGTCTCAATAGTACTTGGAGGATTAGTAGAGAACCTTTGGTCTTCAGTCTACATTGGAAGGCTGTGCTGGATAGTTTATATCAGCTTGACACAAGCTAAAGTCATCTGAGAGGAGGGAACCTCCTCAAGAAAATGCCTCCATAAGATCAGGCTAGAGGCAGGCTTGCAGGGCATTTTATTAATTAGTTATTGGTGGGGGAGGGCCCAACCTATTGTGGGTGGTGCCATTTCTGGGCTAGTGGTCCTGGGTTCTATAAGAAAGCAGGCTGAGCAAGCCATGGGTAGCAAGGCAGTAAGAAGCACCCCTCCATGGCCTTTACATCAGCTCCTGCCTCCAGGTTCTGACCCTGTTTGAGTTCTTGTCCTGACTTCCTTTAATGATGAAGTGTGATGTGGAAGTGTAAGCCAAACAAACCCTTTCCTCCTCAGGGTGCTTTGGTTATGATGTTTCTTTTTGGGTTTTGTTTTGTTTTGTTTTTTTTATTTTATAATTTAATTTAATTTTACATATCAGCCACAGATTCCCTTGTTCTCCCCCCTCCCGCCCCCCAACTCCCCACCTTCCTCCCAGTCCACCCCCCATTCCCATCTCCTCCAGGGCAAAGACTCCCCTGGGGATTGAATTCAACCTGGTAGATTCTGGTTATGATGTTTCATTGCAGCAATAGTGACCTTAACTAGAACAGAGGCTGAAGAAGCTGGGTTGTGATGTGGACAAAGGATGGTAGCAGAGGTGGAGGCAACAGTGTAGACGAACTCACAAACCAGGAACATAAACTTGCCAGTCAGAAGCCCAAAGCAGACAAGCAAACACAAAAGCTTTCCCCTGGAAGTGTTATCTTATCCCCAGTGTTACTCAGTCCTGTCCAGTTGACAATATTTACCATCATGGTAAACTTACTCAGAATTCTTCCAGATATCTGCAGAGTTCCCTGTCCCATCATTCTCTTAAGATGCCTCATTATAATCAAATTGGATGATTTTGAGTGACACTCCATTCTCAAAATTTCCCATAGCATTTAAATTACTTTCCATTCGTATATTCTTTTTGTAACTGTATTTCATCGGTTTATGTACTGTTCTATCAAATTCTATAGTTATAATAACAGTACAACTGGCACAGACTTAGGAACAAGTATTCCAGATTTTTTTTTCTTAAATGTGTATGTACATGTGATGTACATGTGTGGGTGTACGCACACTCACCACAATGGCTAGTCTGGCTAGCCAGCTTGCCCCGGTGGATCTCCTGTCTCTATTTTCAATGCACTGTAATTACAGTTGGGCTGCCGCCCCTACCCCGCTGTCACATGGGTTCTGGGGATCCAAACTTCTGTCCTCATGCCCATGCAGCGTGAGCTTTATTTATCCAGTCATCTCCCCAGCCCCTGCCTCATGACTTTTGTAAGCATGCAAGGGATATGTCTTAGTTGTGTGATAAAATACCATGGCAACCCTAATTTAAGAAGAGGGATTTGTTCCAGTTAACAGTTCAAGGGTACAGCCCATCATGGTGGGGAAATCAAGGCAGCAGGAGCCCGAGGCAGCTGGTCACACTGAATCCACAGTCAGGGAGCAGAGTGCAATGATGCTTGTGCTCAGATGCTTGCTTCTTCCTTCTTAAGGAGCCCAGGGCCCAAGGCCAAGAAACAGTACTACCCATATTCAGGCTGGGGGCTCCCTCCTCAATTAACCTAGTCCAGATAATAGCTCATGGGCAAGCCCAGAGGCTAGACCCTGTCAAGTTAATGATGGATATTAGCCATCACAGCTTAACATTGCAAAGCTGTTTCACAAAGTGAAATTTGAACCTGAACGGCTGAGTGATGGAGTTCTCTAGTTCTTAGCCACTAAGCTATTCCGCTTATCATGAAGGATGGCTGACAAGAGCAAAAAACGTTTGCCGGGCACAGAGGCACATAACAGTAATCTAGCACTCAGAAGCAGTTTGCAGGAGAGTTGCAAGTTTGAGGCCAGTGTGGGCTATGCAATCAAACACTCTCTCCAAAAATTTTTGATTACATGCTTCTCAAATGGCTTTGGGGAGATGCAGAACTATTTGATAAGCATGTTGCAATTTTCTAAGCACCAAATTCATTTGCAAGGTTTATATTTATTTATGTATTTATTTATTTATTTATTTTGGTTTTTCAAGACAGGCTTTCTCTGTGTAGCTTTGATGCCTGTCCTAGATCTCGCTCTGTAGACCAGACTGGCCTTGAACTCACAGAGATCCCCTTGGCTCTGTCTCCCGAGTGCTGGGACTAAAGGGGTGCACCACGGCCACCTTTCATTTGCAAGTTTTCAAAGAGAACAAATAATGAAAAATACTTTTACTCTACCAAGAACAGCTACTGTGTATTCAGTAGACTTAAAAATTCACATTTTGAATAGTGAAACTTGACTTCAAAGAAATGTATTATTGTCCTCTGGAACTCCAAGATGTGTGCATACATTCATCACTGGTGTCCATTCAAAGTCCTGCCAAGTACACATGAGAAGCTCTGTTTTGTCAGCCTCACTACCCCTTCATCAGGATTTATAGGAAGAAGGACTGTATTGTTCTGCTAGAGGTAAATACAGAGAAGCATCACCGCTAATAATAGCAAGAGGCAGAGCCTGAAAACAGCGGGATTCCAGAGGGAACAATCCACTTAGAGGCCAGAAGATTTCTTATTGACCCAAACTCAGCTCCTTCTCAAAGCCCTGCTTTAACAACGATATTTAAATTTTCAAAAGTGTACTATGTCAAGAGTATTTCACCCCATATTTACCCACAAAAGGCCAGTTTGCTGCTTAGCTAGGAGACAGTTCTAGATAGAACCTGAAAATATCAATACCCTGTTTTGGCAAGAAACAAATGGCACCTCTCGATGGAGTCATTTGAGAGAAATTTAAAACAGGGTTTAAACTGGATGCAGTGAAACCACAAAGCTCCCCCAGACTAGTAGCAGAAGGAACAGCATCATCTCAAGGCTCCAAAGGACCTCAGGGTAGTAGTGACTACTGGAATTGAGATCGCAGCAAGAGGTGCTTGGAGAGAACTCTGTGACAGAACTGTGACCCTAGGTCAAGAGAAAATGCCAGGCTACAGAGTCACAGATCGGCAAGCCAAGGAGTATTTACCCTTATCTCACTCTCTACCTACTCTTTATATTCCCTGTGGTTGCCTTTTGACCTAACCTATCCAGAAACTATCGAAAGGAGTTCACAAGAAAAGCAATCAGGGGGCCTCCAGCACACTGGCTTTTCAGGCAGGCAAATTAGAACATGAACTAGAAGGAATGAAGGCTTTCATTGACATATAAATTAAAAGTGAAATTACAGAGCCTTCAAGAGGGAATGCCAGAGGTCATCTAGTCTCACATCTTTTTTTGGTATTCCTAGAAGATAGCATGAGATTATCTAAGTACAAGATTAGCCACTGGGTCATACAAGGCCCTTGCTATTCTTCAATGCACCCCTTTCTTATAAAGTCCTTAACTTATATGGAACCCACAATGATCTTAGTCCCCTCACATCTCCTGCTAGTCAAGGTCAACTTCTGGTGGGTAGAGTTGGATTTATTAACCATGATATCCTGTATTCTGCAGAATACACTATTGCTATTTCTGACATCAGAGCACAGTGATAAGACATAATGTATTCATGGCAAATTGAAAGCCTTTACCCATGGAGTCATCTCATTGACTTATTACAGAAGTCAATGATACAGGGCCAAATTTAGAGCCAAGAACTCACAGTAGTCCAATATAAATCTCCAGAATAATATTTACCTGATCAGCCAGATAGAGTTTTAAATGTGATGAGGTTAAGAAATTTTTATTTGCTGAAATATGTTGAATGGCATGCATGTCTTTGTTTGTGAAGCTGCCATAAGTGTTTATGGATAGGAAGTGGACGAACATCTGCTCCTGACCCTCTCCTACCCTAGGAATCTGATAGCAGCTGATGCCAGTTCTTCAAGGAGAGACACTTTCTTGCAGATCCAGGGAGAGGAATGAGAGCTTTTTACTTGTTTACTTTTGGGTTCTTTGTTTATTTATTTATTTATTTATTGGTTTTTCGAGACAGGGTTTCTCTGTGTAGTTGTGGTGCCTGTCCTGGAGCTCATTCTGTAAACCAGGCTGGCCTCAAACTCACAGAGATCCACCTGGCTCTGCCTCCCGAGTACTGGGATTAAAGGCATGCGCCACCACTGCCCAGCCCATGCTTTAATTTTCTGACATTGTAATATCATTTCCCTCTTCTCTTTCCTCCCTCCAAACCTTTAACTGGTGGTGGTGGTGGTGGTGGTGGTGGTGGTGGTGGTGGTGGTGGTGGTGGTGTGTGTGTAGTATATAAATACAACCTGCATAGTCTGTATGATGTTACTTGTATGTGTATGTTTTCAGGGCTGACCGGTTGGTATTAGATAAGCAATTGGTGTGCTGTCACTGAGGAAGACTGTTTCTCCTGCACGCAGCATCCTTTAATGGCCTACAGTTCTTTCTGTTGGGTTCAGGCCTCTTGACCTTCCCCTTTTCATGGTAGCATGTCTATTGGTGGCATCCTTGTTCAGCTCATGTGTAGGCAGCATTGAGACTCCATGTTTGTTTGTTTGGGTAGGGTTCCAGGTATCCCAGGCTGGCCTACAGTTCCCTGTGTAGAAAGGATGAGAGTGTGATTGCAAACTTTCCAAATTCCTGCCTCCACCTCCTGAGTGATGGCATTACAGATGTATGATGCCACACCCAGCTTCCACACTCACTTTGTTTGTGAAAAGGTGAGAAGAATCACACAGAAAAATAAGGAGAAACATTTGGATCCAGGAACATGGTGGTTGTGCCAAGTTGGGGTGCCAATAAACCCCAAAATTGGGATATCCAAGTTGTGTTTTTAAATCATCCATGCCTGAGATAACCAAAGAAGCTATTTTAATCCCTGGGGTATATCAACCTCTTTTTATGTTCTGTGAAATCCTAAGTCTGCAGTTCTCAGACTTGCTTTATAGAGAGAAAATTCTTTTAGAATAACTCAAAAAGATGTTGCATTTCCCTGTGAGTCAGTGGGTATGTGGTGATGCCAGGAGAGGAGGATGGTCACTGGAGACGGGATGTTGAAGGGATTTTGAGAAGTCATAGACAGATGAAACATGCTTATTTACTCTGGGGGTAAAAAAAACAGCACATAGAACACCAGGCACCCAGACACACACCTCCACACTTGGGCAGAACATAGGCAGGTACAGACCACACAGACAGGCACACACACACATAGGCAGGCTGATGAGGGCAGAGGTTCTCTG
This sequence comes from Peromyscus maniculatus bairdii, assembly GCF_049852395.1. NCBI lineage: Eukaryota > Metazoa > Chordata > Mammalia > Rodentia > Cricetidae > Peromyscus > Peromyscus maniculatus. Next base: position 118,502,133 of record NC_134855.1, on the reverse strand, counting down.
GTCTTTGACTTGAGGGCCAAATTTATATAAAATGCATTCTAAAGTGACAGTCTGCCAGCAATAGTTATGTAACAGATTATATACCACTGTTAGGCTTTGGATTCTGCAGACATCCAATGTTAGCCATTTTGTGATCAATTATACCCCTTCCATCCCGTGCCCATTATTATTCACCTTGGCCAGTGCCAGATATCTATAATAGCACCAGCTTGTTTAAATATAAACTGGCCCTTATCACTTTGTGTTTCCTACAACTGTAAACAGCATAAAAACAGTACTTGGGACATCAGGAGTTAAAAAAGAGGAAGCTGTGGAGGCAAGATCGCCTCTAAAGGGAAAATTTGAACTTTACAAGCTGTGAAAATAAAGCAATAGCATGGGGTTAGACATGATTACAGGCTCACTATTAAGCTTGTGGAACTCTGACCTTCTTCAGTCCCCATTTAACATTTCCATGCACAAGATACACTCTTCACAATGAAATACAGGTGTTCTAGATAAGTGCAGTTCCCTAGACCACTGAGTCCATCGAAAAAAAGAGAAACAGAGTTCAGCCTAACTAGCCTCAAAATGCTTCTGTTCTAGAAATGGAAATGATTGACATCAAATTGAAGTCTCTAGAACATGAATATGGTTTTCCATGCTTTGAAAACAGAGCAATGACTCATTTTCAATCTTGCCAATTGTTCTTTAACTCAGAATTTCTCAAATATAACAAAGAGTAGTTGCATCCCCATTACTTAAAAAGCAAGATATGTTCCTGGCACAGTATCTACCATACACTCAGAATGAAAAAAAAAAAAAAACAACTTGAATTAAATTGTGTCAAAACTTGTCTCTGTGCAGTTAGGACATGGTCTCAGAACTGAGTTCAAATTCAGAATTTTCTTTTAAGTATGCTATATTATAGATGATATTCAAAGGTAAATAAGCCTTAGACCTCTAGAGCACATTTGAGTGGTGTTTTACAGTTGAACATGATGTTCTCGCAGGCATTATCTTTAAAAAAAAAATGGTGCGGTTTCCCTCAGAGTACCTTAACACTGTGACTTCAACAACTAATTCTTTCTTCTGAGATAAAATTAAGTCTAAAAAAGTAATTATCCTTATTAAATTGTTAGCAAGACAAATCAATAGCCAGCCTGAGCCCTGGAGTGATTGGAGCTTGCTCTGGCTCTTGTGTTCCTTCCTGCCTCCCATGGGATTAATCAGTATTCATTTTAGTTATCATCCTCAGCCACTACCACGTCCTTGGTTGGAGAAGGGTATTTTACAACTCATCTAAAACCAATTTAGACATTCATTTTTCTCCTTTCTGCAATCTAAAGCAGCTAGGCTAAGTTTATCATTTGCATTCTATTTTATCAACTTTTTGAAGATTTGCAACAGACACTGGGAAATGCCAGACAAAGACTCCTTTAATGAAGGACATGTCCCCAGGTGCTGAGGCTACAGTCTACAGATAGCCTTCAGTAGCCAGTCCTGAATGGGATAGTATTCCCAGCCAGACGGCTGTGTATAGACAGCTGGCCCTTCCACTGGTAGCCACTGCTGACAGCCATCAGACCAGGAGTATAAAACCCTGATCATCTCACCATACTTGGAACGGTCCTAAGGCTACTCTTACTCCAGAGTACCCTGTGGGGTGCCTACAAAGTGTTTTTTTTGTTTTGTTTTGTTTTGTTTTGTTTTTTTATCAAACCTGCTTCAGGATTTTCCTCTGCCCAATCCAACTTCTCCCCAGATGAGAATCCAAGGACACTTCACAGAGGGAGAGGTTGGAAGGGAAAGAATGACTGTGTCTTGGATCACTCACTGGCAAGACCTCTTTTCTCTCTCTTTTTTTTAAATTTAATTTTATTTTATTTTACAATACAATTCAGTTCTACATATCAGCCACGGATTCCCTTGTTCTCCCCCCTCCCGCCCCCCCTCCCCTTCCCCCCAGCCTACCCCCCATTCCCCCCACCTCTAGGGCAAAGCCTCCCCCAAGGACTGAGATCAACCTGGTAGACTCAATCCAGGCAGGTCCAGTCCCTTCCTCCCAGACTGAGCCAAGCGTCCCTGCATAAGTCGCAGGTTTCAAACAGCTAACTCATGCAATGAGCCCAGGACCTGGTACCACTGCCTAGATGCCTCCCAAACAGATCAAGCCAATCGACTGTCTCACCCATTCAGAGGGCCTGATCCAGTTGGGGGCCCCTCAGCCTTTGGTTCATAGTTCATGTGTTTCCATTCGTTTGGCTGTTTGTCCCTGTGCTTTATCCAACCTTGGTCTCAACAATTCTTGCTCATATAAACCCTCCTCTTTTCTCTTTTGATCTTGAAGGATCAGCCTCAAAGACTGGCTCACGTATGTCTTGAGGGACCTAAATCAATCTTATGTGTTGGGAGAAGGATGAGAAGGAAACGCCCAACTTGAGGGAGCTTGGTCTCAGAGTTCTAAATTTTCCTTCTCCTTATTAACAGGGTTAATTTCCAGCTACTAAGCTGGGGAGCCAGGCTTGATTTTGAGAGAAAGAAATAGGCAAGACTCAGACACCCAAAGGCACTTCTTAAACACGACTCTTTCGCCATCTGCTTCTCAGGGAACTCAGCACACAGCTTATTCTCTCTCCTACCGTTTGCTGAAAGGCTTCCTCAAGCCAACCCGGTTACATGCAAATGAACTTAGTCCATTCTTGCAAAGTGGTGGCTAAATTCAGTCTGAAGCCCCTCCTGTTGTAGATGCCTGGAAACGATGCCCATGGTGTTCCAAAACTTTTGTTTTTTAAAGAAGTAGTGGCTACATGAGCACAGACTTGAGTCACACTGCCTAAAATTGGGCCGTCATCTCTGTGTACCAGTTGAGTGACCTTGCTCAAGCTGCCAGATGTCTTTGTGTCCACACCACCTCAGCATTAAAATGAGAATGATAATAGTCCTTCTCATAGTCGGTGAAAAGAATTAGTAAATATAAGCACTGATAATTGTCCAATACTAACCGCTTTATAAGTAATAATTATATTATATTATATTACATATATATATACTGCTATTATATATTGTTTGATTCTTATTTTATAAAACATATTTAGCTAAATTAAGAGTTTTAGGTAATAAATTATATCTCAAGTCAGAATCCCTGATCTCAAGTTTTACTTTCATAGATGCTTGAAGAAAAGGAGTATTTTTCCCTACAGTTAACACTGTCTACCATTTCCTCCAGTACCCCTGGGGGTCTTGGTGTTTGATGACAATGAACAAGAGATAATCAAGTATAATATTGCAGTAATATTATTTTTATTCAAATGTTTTTGAGTTAATCGCATCTTTATCTGCTAAACCCTGTGCTGAGTCATTTTTTCTTGGATGGGGTGTTATTTTTAGTAACAGATCATTATTCTCCCTCCTTTGACAATATTCTGTCTTCTTGGCACACACAAGGGTGAATGTGAAGAGTTTTCCTGATGTGAATCCTGAAAATCAGAGGCTGAAGTTGTTTCATATTAAATGCAACTACAATTAGTGAGGACACAGCAGTCGGAGTGAGAGTTTCGCTGCCCTGGGAAAGAACCTTCCATTTTTATCTCTGTCACTTTGTGAATACACCTGACTTGTGGTCAGACTCAATGACTCCTGGCTCATCCATCAATCCCTTTAATTCTTGATGATCCTTTGCATAATACATGTTGTAAATATAACTTGAGATGAGAAATAATTTATTATCCTCTTTCTGTATATTTTCTAAGGTAACTTAAAAGAGTACTTACTTATAATCTGGATGTTAAGATTTTAGAGTCTGTGGCTAAACAGAAAAAAGAAGGAAAAATGTAGCAAAGGGCAGAGCAAAGTGCTTTTGGAGAAGACGGAGCTTTGAAGGGAAACATGGGATAAAGGCATGACAGGCCAGGAGTGGGTACAGGTGACACAAGAGAGGCACACACACACACACACACACACACACACACACACACACACATATATATATATATATATATATATATATATATATATATATATATATATATATATATCTTGAACATAATTAGGAAAGTTGGCAATTGAAGGGTCAGCAATATTAGCCAAAGATTACCATCATCCATGGGAAGGTGATCTGGGTCCAGGAACTGCCAAACACAGGGAAGTTTACCAGCTACACTACCTACTTATAATCTCAAAAAGCAAACCTTGTCAGAAGTGAGTGACTGGGAAATACAGTTGTCTAAAAAAGTCAGAGCTCCAGGCTGGAGACCTAGAGAGACCGTGGAAAGCTACAGTCCCTCCTGCCTTTGGCACATGCTTTGATTTGGGTGTGTCTCTTCCTCCAGGGAAGAAGCAGTTTGTTTCCATTGCAATCCAGGATGAGCATCGAGTTCCCCAGCACTATTATAACAAAATACCATGTACCAAGTGGCTTAAACAACAGTAATAATTGTTTTCTTGCAGTTACATGGACTCAAACTCTAGGACCCAAACTCTAAAGCCAAGGTGCTGGCAGGTTTGGCTTCATTTGAAGGCATCTGTCCCTGCCTTCTACTAGTGCCTTCTCAGCTAATTCCTTGTAACCCAACATAATGGGCTAGCATGTTGAAAAGTACAGAGCCAAAATCAGCATAGCTAAGATATGAGGAGTTAAGATTTATTCCTGCAGCAGGCTAGGAGATGATAGGAGTTATTTACAAAGAAAAAAAAGAGTCAACAGAGAAGAGAGTCTCAGTTGAGGGATTACCTCCCTCAGATAAGTTGTGGGCATGTCTGAGGGGACTATCTTTGGGTTTTGTTTTTGAGATAAAGGAAGAGAGTGTGTGTTTCTCTATGTAGTTCTGGCTGTCCTGGAACTTGCTCTGGTAGACCATGCCGGCCTTGAACTCCCAGAAAGGTGCCTGGCTCTGCCTCCTGAGTGCTGGAATTAAAAGCATGTGCCACCATGCCCAGCTGTTGGGGATTGCCTTAATTGCCTTAATAGATACAGGAGGGCCAACTCCACTCTGGGTGGCAACACTCCCTTGACAGGTGGTCCTCAGCTATATAAGAAATCTAGCTAAAGTCTAGAAAGACGATTCAGCAGTTAAGACAGTTTGTTCTTACAGAAGATCCAGGTTCAAATCCCAGCACCTACATAGTAGCTCACAACCATCTGTAACTCCAGTTCTAAAGGACCTGACACCCTCTTCTGACTTCTGCAAACACTAGGCATACACATAGTGCACAGTCACACATACAGGCAAAACACATATACATAAAATAAAAATAAATAAAATCTAAAACAAAAGAAAGCTATCTAAGTATAGGCCTGATAGTGAGCCAGCAACAGCAATCCTCCATGGTGTCTGCCTCAAGTTCCTGCCCTGACTTCCCTCAATCACAGACTATAATTTGTAAGCTGAAATAAACCTTTTCCTCCTCTGAGTTGTCAGAGTATTTTTAGCGAAGCAGAAAAATGAAACTAATGAAATCTTTTCATAGTCTTTTTGTTCTGCCTTCTCATTGGTTGTAAACCCAAACACGTGACTGCCTCGTCACTGTCTGTATGTACAGCCCTCTAGGTCTTAAAGGCGTATGTCTCCAATGCTGGCTGTATCCCTGAACACACAGAGATCTATGGGATTAAAGGCATGTGCCACCACCGCCACGCTCTGTCTATGGCTCTAATAGCTCTGACCCCCGGGCAACTTTATTTATTAACATACAATTAAAATCACATTTCAGTACAATTAGAATACCACCACAGCAAGATTTTGTTTAGAGTGTCTTAGTTAGGGTTTCTATTGCTGTGAAGAGACACCATGGCCATGACAACTCTTATAAAGGAAAACATTTAATTGGGGCTGGCTTACAGTTCAGAAGTTTAGTCCATTGTCATCATGATGGGAAGCATGGTTGCTGAAGGAGCCAAGAGTTGCATGAAGAGAGACACTGGGCCTGGGTTGAACATTTGAAACGTCAAAGCCCTTCCCTGGTGACACACTCCCTCCAACAAAGTCACACCTCCTAATAGTGCATTTTCATTCAAACCATCGCATTCCACTCCCTGTCCCCCAAAGGCTTGTAGCCATATTATAATACAAAAACTCATTCAGTCCAAATTCAAAAGTCCCCATGGCCTATAACATTCTCAACCCTGTTTAAAAGTCTGAAGTTCAAAGTCTCTTCTGAAATGCATGGCAATCTCTTAACTGTAATCTCTTGTAAAATCAAAATCAAAAAGCAGATCACATACTTCCAACATATAATGGCACAGGATATACTTTATCATTCTAAAAGGGAACATAGTGAGGAAATACTGGAACAAAGCAAGTCCAAAAACCAGCTGGGCAAACTCCAAACTCTGCATGTCCGTGACTGATATCAAAATGCTCTTCAGGTCTCCAACCTTATTCGGCTTTGTTGACTGCAACACACGTCTTTCTCTTGGGCTGGTTCTATCTCATGTTAGCAGCTTTCCTAGGCCGGTATCCCATGACTGTGGCACCTCCAACATCTTGGGGTCTCCAAGGCAATCCAGGCTTCAACTACACAGCTTCACACAATGGCCTCTCTAGGCCTCCATGCAGGGACACCCCTGATGTATGTATGCCTGGCTTCAGTGGCTTTCCTTAGTCTCAGAGAGAGATTCCATAACCCCTCCCTTCTATCTTTGATTCTAAAGCTCTGACAATGTGGCAAAAGCTGCCAAGTTCTGCTACTTACTGGAGCTGGAACATGCCTATGGGGGCCATTTTCATTCAAACCACCACACAGAGTGAAGGCAGCAACATCAGTGAAGGGTAGGCCAGAGACACAGCTGTGTGTTATAGCTGCCTATGGTAGCCTGACCTCTTTTCAGAGACCTCTTCTCCAGAAAAGCTGGGATTCTTTTTTTTTTTTTTTTTTTTTTTTTTTTTTTTTTTTTTTGAGACAGGATTTCTCTGTGAAACAGTCCTGGCTGTCCTGAAACTCACTCTTTAGACCAGGCTGGCCTTGAATTCACAGAGATCCGCCTGCCTCTGCCTCCAGAGTGCTGGGATTAAAGGCGTGCGCCACCACTGCTCCGCCAGGATTCTTAACTTCATAACAGAAAAGAACTTCAGCATGAACCAGTATGATGCAGAGTTAGTTTATTGAGAAGATATTTTAATACAGATTTAAACAAGGAAGAGAAGCGCTCAGGGAACGGAGAAGATACGCCTAAGTGTGAGTGTACCCTGCTCAAGAGGGAGTCACACTCAGTGTCTTTACAATAGCCACAAGAGCTTTTTTTTGGTGGCATCTAAAGTTATATCTCAAAGGATTCCTAAAGAACCTTTCCTTTCAGTTAATGAGCTCATTATGTGGCCCCAGAAGTGTATTGGCTGGGATTACAGCTGATAAAATAAAACTCAAGAGCACCAGCGTTGCACAGAAAGTTAGAATGTTTTCACTAACTTTTTTGTTTTTAAACAAAAATTAATAGCCTTATTTGTTAAATTCCCAGAAAATGTGTAGGAAAGGAATAAGACCTCATTTAAAGGTCATATATGCTCAGATATTAGGAACAATTCATTGCTATTTTAACATGCTTATTTGAAATATCAATATATAAAAGAAATTTTGTCTCTATATAAGCAACTGTCTTAGTTAGGGTTTCTAATGCTGTGAAGAGACACCATGACCCTGTCAACTCTTGCAAAAGAAACATTTCATTAGAGTGGCTCACTCACAGTTCAGAGGGTCAGTCCACTATCATCATGGTGGGACATGGCTGCATGCAGGGAAATGTGGTGCTGGCAAAGTAGCTGAGGGTCCTACAACTTACAGGCAACAAGAAGTGGTCTCATTGTCACACTGAGCAAAGCTTAAGTGAAAAAGAGATCTCAAAGCCCACCCCCACAGTGACACACTTCCTCCAACAAGGCCATACCCACTCCAACAAAGCACACCTCCTAATAGTACTACCACTCCCTATGAGATTATGGGGGCCAATTACATTCAAACTACCACATTCCACTCCCTGCTCCCCATAAGCTTGTAACAATACCATAAAGCAAAATGCATTTATTCCAACTTCAAAAGTCACCATAGTCTATCATAATCTCAACAATCTTTTAAAGTACAAAGTCTATTCCGAGATTGATGTAACCTCTTAACTGTAATCACCTGTAAAAATAAAAATCAAAAAACAGATCACACACTTCCAACATATAATGGCACAGGGTATGCATTACCATTCCAAAATGCAGGAAAGGGAGCATAGCAAGGAAATATTGGACCAAAGCAAGATGGAAAAACAGCTGGGCACACTCCAAACTCTGCACCTCCATGCCTAAAGTCAAAGTACTCTTCAGATCTCCAGCTCCATTCAGCTTTGTTGACTGCAACACACTTCTTTCTCTTGGGCTGGTTCCACTCCCTGTTAGCAGGTATATCAAGACTCTGGCATCTCTAACATCTTGGGGTCTCCAAAGCAATCCAGGCTTCAACTTCACAGCTTCACACAATGACCTCCGTGTGAAGGGGTCTACACCCCTTCTCTACACCCCTGACAAATGCCTGACCTCAGCAGCTTTCCTTAGTCTTGGGGGCAAATTCCATAACCCTTTTCTTCTATCCTCAGCTCTAAAACCAGAATCACATGGACAAAGCTGCCAAGTTCTGCTGCTTGCTGGGGCTAGAACATGGCCCCTCATTCAATTACATCTTCACCAGCTTTCTGTTTTTCGTTGTTACCTTTATTGGCTAAGCTTGGCTGTCCTTGAACTTGTTCTGTAGACCAGGCTGGCCTCAAACTCAGATATCCATCAGCCTCTGCCTCTGGAGTACTAAGATTAAAGGCATACAACACCACTCCAAGCTCTAAGCTTTTCTTTAGTTCCTTTCCACAAGTTAGAAATTTAGCTGAGTGGGATCTTGACCTGAGGTCACCACTCCCTTATTTCATTTCTTAATCTGTTTGTTTCCTTGAACACAGGATTTAGGTCCACTCCACTTCCTGGTGCTCTTTCTCTCCTCAAAGTTTGCATTTTGTAATTTATCCTGCTCAGCTCATTCATTTTCATTATGAATCTTCATTAGGGTTATCACTCATAACCACAAGCCAGAGTCTATACCAGGCTGTTTTGAGATTTCTTCTGCCAACGGAATTAATCCAAATCTCTTCACTTTAGCCTCAGGCAGACTCTTCGGACAGGGGCAAAAGGCAGTCACTTTCTCCACCAAAATATCTCAAGAACAATCTCTAGGCAACATAGTAAAATTCTTCCCCTCTGAAAACTCTTGGGTGAGGCCCCCACAATTCATTAAACCACATTCAACACTGCTGCCTGCCATGTTCCTACTAGAATGGCCCATTAAGCAGCACTTAAAGCATTCTAACTGCTTTTCTACTCCACAGTCCCAATTCATATTCCTTCAAACAAAAACATGATCAGGCCTATCACAGCAATGCTCCCGTCCCTGGTACCAACTTCTTTCTTAGTTAGGGTTTCTATTGCTGTGAAGAGACACCTTGACCATAGCAACTCTTACAAAGGAAAACATTTTATTGGGGTGGCTCACTTACAGTTCAGAGGGTCAGTCCATTATCATCATGGTGGGACATGGCGGCATGCAGGCAGACTTGGTGCTGTCGATGCAGGCAGACATGATGCTGTGAAGTAGTTGAGAGTTGACCGGATCCCTGGAGCTCAGCCTGGCGCCCGGCCGGCTGTGTATCTTTGCATATGCTTCCATTAGTTACTGGATAAAACCTCTATGATGACAGTTAGGGTATTCACCAATCTGATTACCAGAGTAGGCCATTTCATGTTGTTGTTATTTTTAAGACAAGGTTTCTCTGAGTAACCCTTGCTATCCTGGAACTTGCTCTGTAGCCCAGGCTGGCCTCGAACTCAGAGAAGTACCTGCCTCTGCCTCCCAAATGCTGGGATTTAAGGTATGTGCCACCATGCCCAGCTGCTTTAATTCTTGATTCTCAGCTAGGAAAAACTTCAACCAGACTCAAGAATAAGGGTCTCTTTTCCCTTCCCACATCCCCCTATTTCCCCTGTCTTTCTATCCTACCTCAAAAAAACATGTTCTCAAGAGGTGGGTGTGAGTTTCTCTAGAGTCACATTACCCCCAGACTTTGGGGAGCTTGGCCTTATGGGAAAACTTCAGTGGTGGAGAGGATTACTGAGAAATTAAGGTGTATGTATGTTCAGGGCCAACAAGGAATTCCAGGACTGGGTCATGATTTGCCAAGAATAAGGTTCAAACCCTCCCCACCTCCTGCCTTTATTGTTCTTTTATGAGAGTTTTGAATGTGTCATTACATCAGATGCATGATGGGAGCAGTCAAATTTGCAAGGCTGATGATATGGACAGAAATGTTATTATTTTGTAATAACAAAGCAAAGGACTGTGAGCAGTTGTCTTGACCCACCATGTTGATCTCATCCACTGTTTCTCTCTCCCTCCCCTAGCCCACCTGTTTTCTTCCTATGTCGATCTAGTCTGCCTCACTTCAAATTTAGAATACCTCCTGAAATCATTTCCTTACTATGCTTTCCCAAGTTTGGAAACCTTCAAATCATAAGAACAAAATTAAAGCATCAAGAAGATAACTTGATCTGGAAATTGAATCCTGCTATAGTAGTGAGAATATGTATTTCAATACATTTGGGAAGGCAAAAAAAATTACTAATAAAAGTAACAGCCCTGGGGAAGAGTTTTTTCATGGTAAATCATTCCTTATAGTCTGTCTTCCAGAATGTATGCCCACGCTTTGAAAGAAAGCATGCTAATATCAATAATTACTATTCTATACACAGATTAGTCAGGTTTTTTTTCTCTATGACTTTTCCCTTTTAATTGTGAGTATAGATAACATATAACTCAAGGCAGAAATTAGATGCTAAAATGTCTGGTGTTTCTGAATTGATTGAATAACTTGAAGCTTTCAAAATAATTTAAAATTTACTTTTTGGTTATTTTTTTTCTACTTTTTAAAATAGACATCTCTTGTTATCTTGTCTGGGAGGAAAAAAAGAGACAGAGCCACTTAAAGCTCTTTGTGCTCCTGTTAATGAGGCTTCAAATCCCAAATGCCTTTCCTTGGAAACGGCTTCAGGCTCTATTTTTCTGATCAGGCTTCACTGTGTATTGTAATGGACTTGGAGACAAAGGAAGAAAGGGCAGAGAGAGAGGAGAAAGAGAGATAGTTGAAAGGTGGGGAAATAGGAGTCTGCCCAATTAGCTTTCTTATCAATAAACCAAGTAATAGTGTTTTTTTTTAAAAAAAAAAAATTAGTGTTGCATAAATGTTAGAAAAACATCACTTCTTTATTTTTCTTAAGTCACATGAGACTCCTTGGTGCATCTCAGGAAGGTATTAAGGAATGGCAGAAGCCTTACACAAAGAAAATTTTGCAAGAAAATTGCCTCTTCAGCTCCTATGCCTATTCTGGTCATCCTGGAGATACCTGGCCCATGTCCTTGTAGAACATCAGGGCTCTAAGTATATGGGCCTAGTGGCACAGACAATGGAGGCATTGACAGCCAGGACTAAGAACACAGCACCTCAGATCCTACCTCTGTCTAGGGTGTACTGGGACACCTCTCACCTTCTGCTTGCAGAAGCCCACATCCTTTTCTTAGGCTGAGAACATTGGAAGCATCTCTTTCCTCTACTTTCCTGGCCCCTGAGCTAGGGATAATACCAAATGATCTACTTGAAATGCAAATACTGGACAAATGAGTAGCAAAACTCAAAACAAAATGCTAGCACAGAGTCAGCACATTTTTTCTCAAATTTTAAAAATAGAAATAATATTGGGTTTTACTCCCTTTTTCCCCATATAGTCAAAAAGCAAGCCAAGAAAAGTATCACAGATAAAGGAGATGAATTATTTAAGATGGGCAACAAGATGCTCCAGGAGTCTAAAAGCCAAAAACAGAAAACAGAGTAAGTATCTAGTTCCTTTAGCCAAGTTAAATTTCTGGGTTGAAAAACAAAACAAAACAAAACAAAACAAAAACAAAACAAAACAAAACAAAAACCTAGACAATCAGAAAATCCAGTTTATTACTAAAACCTTATTGGAATAATAATAAATAAGTTCACTTTGTTCATCAGCTTTTGCTTTTAAAAGGGTTCAATGATTACTTAAGGATTCCCAAATTGATCCGTTTAACAAGCAAGAGGATTGTATTGAGACTGGGATTCCTTTCCATGAAGCAACATGCAGACATAAGTGACTGATAGACACATTCAGCAAAAATACTTTTTTACTCTAATTGTAAGAAATTTCAAATGAAATAAAAATGGTTTGTGTTTTAGCATACTTTATTCTACCTGAGTATTTGTATAGACCTTATGGCTTTCAAAGCACTTTTTTTTTTTCCAAGACAGGGTTTCTCTGTGTAACAGTCCTAGCTGTGCTGGAACTCACTTTGTAGACCAGGCTGACCTCGAACTCACAGAGATCTACCTGCCTCTGCCTCCCAAGTGCTGGGATTAAAGGTGTGCAACACCACCACCTTCAAAGCACTTGAACACATATAATACTGTTTTGTTCAAAGATGAGTTCAGCAAGGTAAGTGGTACTTCATTTTTCCCCTTCAAGCCCTGGGAGTGAGGCTAGGGAGACAACCATCTGTGGATCACCTGCCACCTGTGTAAAAGTCAGGCACGGTGACCCACACCTGTCACCCTAGCGCTGGGGTTGGGGTCAAGCAGATCCCCAAGGTCCCTGGCTTCCAGTCTAGTTAAGTGGTTCTAAGAGCTCAGCAAGAGACCTTGTGTCAAAAAATAATGTGGAGAGTAACAAAGGAAGACACCCAATGTCAACATCTGGCCTCAACATGCACACACACACACACACACACACACACACACACACACACACACACGTGTGTATGTGCATATACATGTACAACACTACACACACATGCACATACACAATTTAAAAAAGTACAAACAAACAAATGCTGGGGCTTGGTTTCTCAGCCTGTAGCATGAGAGTGCCACGAGATAAGGAGCCCACTAGTGTATTCCCTGTCAAGCCAAGGGATAATTTAGATTTGATCTGATAGTGCCAAAACACTCCTAGAAGGTCCCTGCTGTGGGATGTTCTGTATGTTAAATGTGTTGCTCTGATTGGTCAATAAATAAAACACTGTTTGGCCAGTAGCCAGGCAGGAAGTATAGGCGGGACAAGGAGAGAGGAGAATTCTGGGAAGTGAAAGGCGGAGTCAGAGAGACGCTGCCAGACGCCACCATGAAAAGCGAGATGTCAGGTACCAGCCATGTGGCAACCTATAGACTAATAGATATGGGTAAATTTAAGATATAAGAACTAGATAACAAGAAGCCTGCTGTGGCCATACAGTTTGTAAGCAATGTAAATCTCTGTGTGTTTACTTGGTTGGGTCTGAGCGACTGCAGGACTGGCGGGTGAGAGAGATTTGTCCTGACTGTGGGCCAGGCAGGACTGGAGAAATCTCCAGCTACAGGTCCCAAGTAACAGTTCCACTTGACATTGAAGGGATCCTTCCTCTTGGGTATAAGCAACAGGGGGAAATGCAGTCCTGGGAGCAAATCTCCCACCAGCACAGGAGCTTTTCCACCAGACAGTTCTTGCCCAGGCTTTCCTGATCCCAATCCTTGCCCAAAAGTCACAGAAGAGCAGCTTGTTTTTTCAGCAGCAGAAGTGCAACTATGGGTTGAGTCTCTGACCCTTCTGAGCACCTGGAAACAGAAAACCAGAGTTGCTCAAACCAAGACATCCAGGAGTTTACAGGAATGCTAAGTAAAGTTCTTGAACTGTTAGGATAACACATACTGTCCTTAAGTCAAGCATGCCTGTACATTCATATCTAAGATGCAGAAAGATGGAGAGAAGAATTACTGTGTGCACCACCAAAGAAAGGGGATTCATTTAATTTCTCCAGCCCACCTCCTTGTTTTGTCACTTCCCAGGATAAGGATGACATAGTTTGAAATGGCACTAAGCCTTTCAGCTTGTCCACATCTGCATTCTGAATGCATTCTTCCTAGGGTTGGTCCTTCACTAAGAACTACTCCCTGACAGAAAGAAGGGATGAAGATAAGCTGCTCTCCACAGCAAGTTACTGGTGAGCCCTGGAGAAGCATTTAGACCTTCCTTCCCTAGCATTCATCTCAGTAGCCAGCACCAACCAACAACCTTTACAGATGATGCCAGTTGCTCAGTTTATTGTGTCTGTCCATGTTACCCAGATTCTCCTAATTTTTTTTCCTCTTGGGAACTGCAACCTAGCTCTTACTCTTTCCTAGCCAGAAGCAACTTCTCTGGTCCTAGGTTCTTCATCTCTTTTATGACTTTGGACTTTCCTAATAAGAAAGCCATAATGCCAACCCTTCTCATGGGATTAAAGACTTCTACAAAGATTTGTTTCATAGCCTGTTGCTGCCTCTTGGTACTAGACTGAGTTGAGCATGGAATGCCCCCATCAGGTTTCTTGTCCCTGCTCTCTGCTGGTGCCCTTCTCAGTCCAGTAGGCTGTAGGGTTTTGTAGCAGCAGGTGCAGTGACAGAAGTCACAAGGGACTCTGTATCCCAGTTGTCAGGCTCTCTTCCTAATATCTGTCTTTGGTCCTAGACATTTGTCTTTATCAACTGTATTAGTTATTTTTCTCATAAATGTGACAAAGCAAAAGCAATTTAAGGAAGGGTTTATTTGGGGTCATAGTTCAAGGGTACAGTCCATACTGGCAAAGAAGTGGTGGAACAGGACTGTGAGGGACCTGGTCACCAATCAGGAACCAGAATGCTGATGATCAGTTGGTTTTTCCACTTTTATTCAGTACAGAAACTCAGCCCATGTGATGGCTCCACCCATACTCAAGGTGGGTCTTCAGTCCTCAATTAAATCTTTCTGGAAACACCCTCAAAGACACACCCAGAGGTGTTTCCATTGCATCAGCCTGACAAGACTATAACATATCCACCTCTTGTCACTTGTCACCCAAACACACCCTTTTAAAGAGTAACATTACATCCCTGCTCCCCAAAGTCTTGTGTTTATCTCATAATGAAAAATGCATTTAGTCCATCACTAAAAGTCTTCCAAGTTGTTAACTGCTCAAAAATCCAAACTCCAAAGTCTCTTCTGAAACTCAACAGAAAACTCCTGTGAGTTCCTGTAAAATAATAATAATAATAATAATAATAATAATAATAATAATAATAATAAAACAGTGTATGTTCATAATATACGATGGCATGATGTAAATTCCAAAAGGGAGAAAAGAAGGCATACCAAGAAAAGATCAGATCAAAGCAAGACTGAAGGCCAACAGGGCAAACCACAAATCCTGCATATAGCACTATGGCCAGCACTTGGGGCTTGGGATTGAGTATAGTGAGTTCCGGTGGTATTGGGCAGTTCTGCCTTTCCAGCTTTGCCGTCTGCAGCAGACATGGTCTCTTTTGGGTGTACTTCATGCCTGCAGCATTCCTCAGTGGATATTCGACATTCATGGCATCTCCAAGATCCTAGGGCCTCCACTACAACATAGGCTTTATCTGCCCAGCTTCATGCCTTAACAGCTTAGCTTTTTAATAGGGAATCTGACCCTGCAACACATTGCCTAGCCTCCATCCCTAGCCTTAGCAAAGGCTTCTATGATTCTTTCACTCTTTCATCTTTTATGCCTGCAAAGTCAGTATTCCATGAACAACACTGCCAAGTTCTGCTGCTGGTTTGAGATACAGGCTGGTCCTCTCAGACACAGTGAGAGTGGCCTCTGTGCTGCCCCGGGGAAACACTTCTGTAGGTGGTTATTTTCTAGCAAGGAATCTCTTCGGTGACATTCTCAGTTCAAGCTCTCTCCTTCCATTTATTGATCAAAAATTGTATTCCTTTTTTATTTATTGTGTGGGTCATAGCACTTGGGTAGGGGTCAGTTCTTTCTTTCCACCATGAGGGGCTTGTGGATTGAACTCAGGTCATCAGGTTTAACGCTAAGCACTTACATGTTGATCTAGCCCAGGCTTCCTCCTTCCAAATGAATTTTTACTTCCACAAGTTAGATCCTTTAGTGAGTGGCAACTTGCCCTGGGGGACCTTTTTTTATTATCCCAATGAAGAGTGTGAGACTTCTCTCTAACAATACTAATCTCTTTAATGCTTTCAGAGGCTTCGTCCAAATGGTCTTTGTTCACAATTCTTTTGCTCCCAATCCTTTCCTTACCAAGTTCCTTGCTTTTCATATTTTTCTGCTTTCTCTCTTTGTTCATCTAAATAAGAGAACTTAGATCACAGTCTAAATGTGATCCTGACACAAAATTCCATCAACCAAACAAACTAGTTTATTATTTTTTAGTTCAGTGTCACCCAAGTTAAGAACACGGGCAAACTGAAGCCAAAATATATAACATGAATGCTCTCTTATATAGAGAGAGTGCATTCAGCACCCTGGTCTTCCACACTCCACCAGAATGGCTCAGTAAACTCTGTTTCTAGCATCCCAGGGCTTCTCTAGCACATATTCTCAGCTCTTCCACATTCCTCCCACAGACAAGTTCTAAAAGACCATCAGCTACATAGTCACGTTTGCCATATCAATGGCCTCGTGTTGGTACACATTTTCTGAACTGGTTACTTTTTTCATTGCTTTGACAAAATGTCTGACAAAGCAATTTAAAGAAGGCTTTGTGTGGGGTCACAGCTTGATGTCACACCATGGCAGGAAAATCACACAGCCGGACCACGAGACAACTGGCCACACAGTCAGGAAACGATGAGATGAAGGTTGATGTCCAGGCTGCTTTCTCCTCTTTATTCAGTCCAGAACCCTAGCCTGTGGGATGGTACCACTCACATTCAGGATGGGGCTTCACCCCTTAGTTAAACCTTTCAGAAAACACTCTCTTAGAGACACCCAGAGATACGTTTCCATGGTGATTCTAAATCTCGTCAATTGAAAATCAAGACTAAGTCATCACATTGACCTTTGAGACCTTTTCCCCAGTTCTTGGCTTTCCAGAATCTTAGCTTCCTTTGACTATGATTTCTTTCTTGACATTCTGGCTTCCAGCTTGTTCCACTGGAGTACAGACCCTCTATTTTGACAGCCAGAACTCCAGGGCCTAACTGGATATCTCTCTGCCCGAGGGTCTTTTTCCTTAGCCTGTTCTACTCTAGCCAGCTAGCAGCTTTAGCATCGGTATAGATAGGTTGTGCATAAAATTAAGTCTCTTAGTTGTTTTAAATTGGAATCAAAGACTTGTGTGTGTGTGTGTGTGTGTGTGTGTGTGTGTGTTCCTATATTTGAACCAAGATTAAATTATAAGTAATACTTTTTGATCTTGCACTACCAAAAAACGTTATAAAAGTAAGAACAAATCCCCAAAACATTTTCTGTCTCTGACCTGTGCTTGAGCTTTCTTATGCCTTCTGTCGCTGTGTGCAGTACGGATCAGGTGACAATGCAGTGTGTCAGGTGGCGATCTTACAATGTCTGTATTTTAACCACTAAAATTTCACACCATTCACCACCTAATTACAGAACAATTATTAAGCTATAAGACTTTAATCAGTGGGATCACCCTAACAGTACTAGCTAAATAAGGCCCTATGCCAAGCAAACCACAGGGTCATCTCACAGCAGCCTGGAGGAGGTGCTACAACCACCCCAGTGTTATGGCTGAAGAAGGAATGGAGAAGTTAGACTAAAGCTTTCCAACTAGCAATTGGTGGAGCTTGGACTTGAACCTGGCACTTAGATGCTAAAGCCCCACCCATTAAAGTTTGTTTGGATTGGTTTTTTTCTAAACAGTCTGGCTCTGCTGTGTTGAAGAATTAGTTCTGCTTTCGAAGATTATTTTAGACTATAAATTTACCAACATTCTTGTGACACAGATTTCGTAGATGTGACATTTCAATTATGATAATTCTTATAATTTTTTGGAATTTATTTTATAAGACAAATGCTTATTAATAATGGAAGTGACCATAGAAGAGCTCACTGCTTTAGAATAAGTCTTTAATTTTTCACTTTAGTTGGTATATAGGCTTGACACATGGTATATATTATATAAATATCTCATTTTTGGTGACTTCATAATTTGTCAGACAGCTTTGAAATTTAAATCTTTGATTGACATAAAAGTAATTATTGGTCTAGAGGTATAACAGATTTCAGCAAAGCTGCATCATTACTAATAGTGACAACCGCAGTTTACCTACTAGAAAGACATCCCAAGGAGGGAGCAGAAATTTTCACTTTTGCTAATCAACTCCCTGACTTTACATTCTCAAAACAGAGCCTACATCCTCTTTGCCAGAGCAGCTGACATGGGAAATTTGAAAGCTATGGAAAAAATGGCTGATGCTTTGCTATTTGGAAGTTTCGGCATGCAAAATATAACAGCAGCTATCCAGTTATATGAGTCTTTGGCTAAAGAAGGATCATACAAAGCCCAAAACGTGAGTTTTGAAAGACAACAAAACTTTTTTCAATAGCTACACCTTCAATTAACACAAACATATGAAAGGGGAGAAGAAATAATACCCCCACCCTCTGCATGGACCCACACCTATGGCCACTCAGAACACCCTGAAATGGCGTCCAGGCAGGAGAACAGCAGAAACTTGGGATAAACTGTTCTGGTTCATAGGAACAGAGCAGAGCTGTTCTCTAATCTACCTTCCCACCTATCCACATGTATATTTTGACACAAGACCTCTGAATCCAAACATTGTTAAAGTATATATAGAATATATTCATCTTTGAAAGAAATGTGGAACAAAATCTTAAGGTAATGTTTGCCTGACTTTTAATTTCAAATCTTTTATAAGCTAAGAGCATTTCTTTTTCTATTTTAATAAACGTGCTTTACTTTATTCCAATAATAAAATAATAATTTCATTTAAAAAAAATCAGAAAAACTGGGGCTCGGGACATGGCTCAGTTGGTAGTGTGCCTTCCTGGCACAAATGAAGCCTTGAGTTTGAGCTCCAGCATTGTCTAAAACAGGGCTTGGTGGTACATACTATAATCCCAGAACTCAGGAGGTAGAGGCAGGAGAATCAGAGTTTACCGTCATTCTTGGCTACATAGCAAGAGAGAGGTAGGAGGTGGGGAGAGAATAAAGACAAAGACCTTCCGGAGTCAGTCCTCTGGCTCAGCTCTTATGAGGACCACCACGTATTTTCACTTGCCCTCTCGCTCTATGCGGCTCTCTTTTTACACCACCCTAATCACATGCAACTGCACACATCATTTTGTCTCAGCCCCTTAATATAAAGTTAAGGCATGCTGTTATGTTGCTATAGTGTTTTATGAAAAGGGTTTTGTCTGACTTACAAACAAAATTTACACCATTAGCCAAAAAACAAAAATATAAGAATTCAGAACATACGAAGATGAAAGTAAGGTTGCCTAAAAGGTGTACACTAGAGACCTTTCTTGTTACTATCCAATGCAGTACAGGAAATATGCATGGAGTCGGATTCAGTTTGAATGCACTATTATGCTTGCTTAGTGAATAAGCTACTTATTGAACAAAATCCCTTTCCCCTTCTTCTGCATGGGAATTTGACCTTTGGTTCACACTCCAATTCTGTTTCCCAGGTAACCTGATAAGAATAAAATTTGAACTGTGTCTTTACCCAGCATGCCTTATGATGGAAATGGCCTCTGACTGGCAAACTGCCTTTGGAGGGGGAGATACTAAAATGAACTCTTGAGTCTGATGATGGTAAACCTGTTAATGAGAACCCTGTGTCTGTACTTGTGAAATCATTATTTGAGGGTGAAGCATTTACACCAAGATGGTTTTCACATCCTCTCCATGTAGGTCTCATCTCCTTGCATCTGAGTCACCTTCTGAGGCAACTGGGATGGCAGCTTCTAGAAGATTGTATACACTGCTAAGGAAGGCTTGGCACTTACCCACTGGCACACTGTGGTTCATTTGCCCCAATCTTTCTAGAATATGGCTGGTGGCAAGTGAGGTCCATGGGGTTCCTGTGGTACTGTATGCTTAGTTGAACCAGAAGAAGTTGAACCAAAAACCCATGATAAATAGGGCAATCTCTCTAAATCTGTATCCATAAAATTAAGATAATTATAAAACATTGGACACTGCAACTTGTTCAATAGTGCATCTCTGACATTTAGTAAAGTGTCTGAGACAAAAAATGTAAAGTTGAATAAATTATAGTCATGAATGGCTTAATGGAGTTATTGTGGGGCATTCAATTCCATGCCTGGACCATCATGGTCATTCATTATAAAAGAAGAGAGAAGTGGGTAGGTAGGGAGGGGTTAGTGACTGCTAACAGACACAGTTTCAGTTAGGCAGAGGGAAGCTATAAAAATTATTGCTCTCACTATTATACTTCTAGAACTGTTATACTATATAGTTTTTAAAATGAGACCACATATATTCGCTGCTCCCTCGCCAGCTCTTTATTCACTTAATACCATGGATATCTTTCTAGGTAAATACATACAGATCAATGTCATTATTTAAAGATCCATATGATCTTAATTTATGTTGGTGGATACTGTGTTTAACTCCTTGGAATTCTTGCAGTTATACATAAAAAGAACACAGTGGACACATCTATGAATGTTAATAAAATACAAGAATTGTTAAATCTCATAGTTTGCTTAACCAAAAATGCAAAGCTTTGGATGACCCTACCATTTATATCACCCAATTCCTTTTCTTATTTTCAGTGCACATATAAATTAAGTCAACCAGACTACACTCTCATTAAATAGTTTGCCATTGGCTTTAAAGTTAATCAGAAAATAATTTTCAAGGGCAAACCTAGTAGCAGAGGAGACAGCTCTAAACTACAACTGCTGGCCATGAATTGCCATGATCATCTTTCTATAGAGAAGCAGGCACTGATGGGAAACTCTAGGAAACAGTCACAGGCTACAAGGTACCACAGTGAGGTACTGTGCAGCAGGAGTTCCCAGGTCATGTCCGATCATATGTGGCCTTGGGTTCTGCATCCTAATAGCTTTTCCATCTTGTGTGCATGTCTGGTATCCCTAAAGAAGCTATGTCTCAAAACCTCCATTTTCTCAAACCTAAAAAGGAGCTTGGTGATAACGTGTGCGCTTCACAAAGCTGCTAGAAGAAGTAAATAATACCTTCAAGAATCCTTAGCAAATGTTAAAGGGCATTAATGCATACTAGTGTGTGACACTGTTCACCTCAACAGCTCTGTCTTTTAGGTCAGCCAGTCCTTGTTTTAACCATGGGTTCCAACACTGCCCCCACCCTGGGATGTGTCCTTTCTGAGTCTCAGTTTCCTCAGATGTAAAAGTAAGGTCATCTGTCCAGTATGTGTGTGTTTGGTCTCAAGGAAGACCAGAAGAGAGATTGTGCATGTGAACAAACTTAACCAACAGAGGTTGACATGGACCTGATATGCAAATTCCAGTCATGCTGTTGAAATGTGGCGTGTTATATTATTGCTTGGTAAAAGTTCTCTAGCAAAGCCCACTTACCCCTTCTTTGACATCCTGGGACTCCTTTAATCTCAGGCTGACCCCTTATAGATTAGGAAACAGATCATTTGTATACGGATGAGTAGAAAGTCTCCAGGACTGCAGCTGAACTGAGGCTGAACTGAAGCTATCTATCACTGTTACCTCTAGCAACTTCCCTAGGAATCTATTTACTCATTCATTCATTGATTGATTGATTGTACAAAGAATAGCCAGTTGAAGAGATTTTGTGCCACAGACCATCCTGATAACAGCTCTCTAATAGGGCTGGCCAGGAGCATCTTTGTTGGCCTGCTGTTTGAGCTAGCCTAATCTAGGAACATTGTGTGGATTGTCAGAAATGTTTCTGGGAACTGGGAGGACAATGTCACACAGAAATGCACCTAAAGAAGCTGGAAATGTGACCAAATAACAATATTCTTATATATAATACATGTGATATTATATATACTGTGTATATATTATATAGAGTATATACTCTCTCTCTCTCTCTCTCTCTCTCTCTCTCTCTTTCTGTGTGTGTGTGTGTGTGTGTGTGTGTGTGTGTGTGTGTGTGTGTGTGTATAAAGAGAGAGAGTAGTCTCCATGAAAATGACTCAGGAGGGAAAGGTGCCTGTCTGTAGCCTGAACCCTGTGTTTGATCAGTGAAAGGACATGACTGTCTACCAGGAGTGGTCCTTTAAACACCTCATACACATGCTTATTGTCACACACACACACACACACACATACAAATGTAAATTTTCTAAGTCATTGGACTTAAATGTACACACTTCTTTGGCTATACAATTCAAAACAGATTTACCACAGATTATATGAAAATCCTTTCTATTATATAAAAATAACTACCCCAGATGTATAAAAGAGAAAGATGTGAGTGATGTTTTACTGTGTTCTGTGATTTGAAAATCATTGTATCGCAATGGCAGCAGGCTCCACATATTCTTTCTTTATGTCAAATTTGAAGGGCTGAAGGGTTTCTGGAAAGACTCTAGTCATCAGCACCATGCCCTGGCTGAAAACATCATCTCTAGTGTCAATCTAATAATCACTTTGATGACTCGAGGCTTCTGTTGGGTGTTCTTGATGTTAATGGCCTTGTATTAAGAGTATCTGACTTACTCATTAGAACTGATTCACACTTTGCTTTCACATGTAGTTTGAGCCAAAAAGTAATGATCACAAATGCTTTCCAGCTTCATATGGTAATTAGAGGGAAATTGCTTAATCTTCCTCCTCCTTTAATAATTTCTTAGAAAAAGCAAACAGAGAGATGTTTGATTTTTAAATTGTTACTGCAGACTCTGAGTACCTTACTTTAAAATACGGTAAAAATATCCATTACACTAAAGCCTTCACAGTAAATCCCAGGCATTTACCCATGCTGAGTGCCATAAGCAAACCAGCGGAATTCAGAATCGAGTCTGATGAGAAGCCGGCATGCAGAATCCGACCTTCAAAACTGCTAAAGAGTCACAGATGTCACCCCTCTTCTCTCAGCTCACAAAATGTTTCTTTCCTGGGTTAAGATTTAATCATTTTATGATCTGCCTACTTTTATCTTATCCTTATCCCAAAAAGAAAAGACAAACACCACTGAAAGCGGATGGTGATGAAGTTGTTAGGTGGCAATGCCCACCCAGGCACAAAGGAAAGGACAGTCGTCAGCACAGTCTACCGAGTGACAGCCCTTAAGGCCTTTCAGCTTCCTCCACTGTCCTGGAATGCTGTGAGCAGCATAAAAATAATAAAAATGGGTTGAATGCAGAGCCTGTCATTCATTGTCATCACCTCCGCTAAAGAGGGAGGAAGCATGACCCTGGTTGGTTTGATTACACAAGGGTGGTACCATCATGGTCCAGTCCTTTCATCTTCAGTGAGCTCTGTATAGAGAACTGTCCCTTCCCCATCGCAGAGTAGAAATTTAATACCAGCTTTACTTCGCAACTTCACCAGTTTACACAGTTTTCCTGAAGGACAGACCTACATGTTTGCTGAGCTCGGCCCAAAACGATGTACTCCGTAGAGAGTCTTCAAATATAACCCCAAATGATACCTTCTCTTTAAAGGTCAGTGTGTTTGTTTACTGTCAAAGTTTCTGCATAATTGAACCGGATTCTAAACTGAGCACAATCAGGAATTGCCAGGAGTTGCAGGAAATTTTTTTAATCTAAAAGTGGCTAGTGGCATCTTTTAAAAGAGCCCATTTAACCATTTCAAGTATACATTCCAAGGTGCAGAGGAGTCCCAGGACTTTCCACTTGCAATGAGTGTGCAAGGTGCACCTTCTTTAAAAGGAGGCTAAAGAAGAACGTGAAGATTTTCAGAGTAGGGGCTTTGATCAGTGTGCAGATTATGTAAAGGACAGAAGTTACACTAATGTATTAGAAAGGGAAAAAATAACTTCTAGAATCAATTTCCTAATCACAAAAGCAACACAGGACTCAGGTTATGGCTCAGTTCAGAAAGTGCTTGCTCTGTAAACATGAGGATCTGGGTTCTAAGCTCAGAACCCATTTAAAGCCAGGGGCGATGACATGAACCTATAAACCCAACACTAGGGAGGCAAAGACAGGCAGGTGAGCCCTGTAGCTTGCTGGCCAGCCATGCCAGCTTAACTTGACCTACCCAGTTCCAGGCCAGTAAGAGGCCCTGCCTCAACAAAACAAGCAAAAAAGAAGTGGATGATAAACTGAGGAACTCCTGAGATTATACTCTGGCACACACACACACACACACACACACACACACACACACACACACACAAATGAAAAGTAACAGGGTTCTTTATCCTTGAAAGTATAATACAATTACTCATTTCCTGGGGTAATTGAATTATTTAACCTCGATGAACATGCTTGACATTTGACAGCATCCTTATAAACTCTGTGACATAAAAATACAAGCTTGGTAATGGTAGATGGGGGTGGTGATGATGGCAGATGAAGAACAGACAGGAAGAGATAGGCCTGGAGACTACGGAAGTGGCCCAATAAGACCTGAGAAGGGTTCACAGAGAGCTGCTGGAAGAAACGAATCTCAAAGAGCCAATAAGAAATTGAAAACATCACAAGTTGAAATGCACTTAGTCCGTGTCACCTTCCAAACACTATAACTTACCAACACATACATCACAGAGTGGTCTACCCTTGTGATCACATCTGACCAGGAACTGCAGCTCACTGCTACTGCCCAGCATCCTAGGAGTACAGTATGCCGTGCCACTAGCCCAGGAAATAACAAAATCCAGATTTGAAACACAGTTTCTATAGAGCACATGTTGCTTTCACACCATCACAAATGTGGGAAATCATAGGTCAAACCATCTGGGAGCTGCCTATGTGGGCTTTGAGTCCCATTTTTCGCTTGGTGCGTCACACTGATGTACTGATTTAACTTGTTTCTGTGGTTTCTATAAAAGCGTTTTGGATGGCATACTGTGTCGGATGCAGGCAGGGGCTTCCAATACTTCCATCTTGCTCTGTGATCAGGCTTTCACTCTTTATTCAGTATATTTTTATTTAAGTATTTTATTATGTCAATTCTATTTTATTTTTAAAATATGAATAAAAATACTTAAATTAGAGGTGGGGAAATAGCTCAGTAGTAGAGCATTGCCCTGCACATGTGAGGTCCTGGGCTCAATCACCATATCACAAAAAGCAAGAAATAGAGAAAGCTTATATCTGTGGGGGCCCACAGAGGCTCCCTAGTAAGACCTTACTCAAGGTCAGAGAATCTGAGCTTGCTTTACCTAGCAGGGCTGCATAATGGGATGATTTGGCCACAGGTGTAGTTACCAGGTGTTTTGAAGGGTCTACAATTGGCTACATATTGTGCTTTTATCTTGAATGGGGGCGGTCTTTTGCCTCAACCCTTGGCATTGTAGAAAAAGCCCTTTGGAATAAACCTCGAGGCCACTGGGTATTGACCCAGGGCCTTCCCGAAGCTATCCTGTGTCTCTGTCTTTTTTATTGTCTGTTTCTATCTTTCTATCATTTCCTCATTCCTCTCTCCTCCCACAAAGAACTCTTTGACAGGTCAGAGCTGGACTCTGGCAGACTCCAACACATATCAAAGGAAAACTTTATTTACAACAAAGGAAAACATACATCAACCACAAGTTTATAATATTTTCTAGTTTGCTTGCTTTTGTTTCGTTTTTTTGAGACAAGGTCTTTCTATGTAGCCTAGGATAGCCTAGATGCCATGATCCTCCTTCCTCAGCCTCCTGGGATTACAGATATGTACCACCATGCCTGACTTTACTATTTTATTATTATATCTTATTCTAAAGCACAACAAGAGTTACCAAAGATTCACATATTATATAATCCTCCCAATATAAAAGCACTTTTTTGTATTATAAATAACAGTATAAATTATTATAAAAATATATGTAAGATATCCATTATCAATATAGACAAAAATTATGGAGTTGGAGAGATGGTTCAGTGGCTAAGAGCATTTGTTGCTCTTGCAGTGAACCAGGATTTGATTCCCAGAACCTACATGATGGTTCCCAGCAATCTATAACTCCAGCTCTAGGGAATCCAATGCCCCCCTTTTGACCTCTGAGGGCACCAGGAATATACATGGTACACATAGATACATGCAGGCAAAGCACTCACACACATAAAATAAAATAAACAAATCTAAAACATAAATCTGTAGATAAAAATGATGAAACAAATTGACTCAGGTTTGTGTTTTCTTATGCCCTTTAGGCACTAGGATTTTTATCGTCTTATGGAATAGGAATGGAATATGATCAAGCCAAGGTAAAGTCAACTCTATTTTTTCTGGAACAAAATTTACTTATTTAAAAGGAACATTGAATAGAATTTATTCTTAGAAAGGCTCATTCTACTGTTGTATTAAAAGTACCCACTCAACAGAGAAATTTAGCAATCTGCCACAAATTTCTTGAAGTCTCATACATCAGGTTCTTTACTGAAGGTAGATACTATCTACTTCATAGGATTTTAAGATGATAAAATGAAATGCCATATGTCACGCCTTTATCACAGACTCAATACCCTGGTAACCCCCAATAAATGGAAACCATATTAACAGAACAGATTGAAACTTGGGGTATATTTTGGAATGGTTTTTCAGTTCATTACTGGGGTAGGGATGAAGAAACAGTATTTGACTTGAGTTCCAAATTTTGGAAACCAATATAATTGTATTTCTTGTACCTTAGGCACTGATATATTATACCTTTGGAAGTGCTGGAGGAAGCATGATGTCCCAGATGATTCTGGTTTGTAAATATTCTTAGACCAAAGTAGATGTATTGTAACTATAGCATTATACAAATACTAACACGTATAAATGCTTGTGTTTTAGGGGTACAGATATTTGTCAGGAATCAATGTTCTACAAAATTGTGAAGTTGCCCTAAATCATTACAAGAAAGTGGCAGATTATAGTGAGTAATTCTCATAAGTTTTTGCAGGAGGGGGGGGGTAAGAACAGTTTTGTTTTTTTGTTTTTTTTGTTTTTTTTTTTTTGGAGTCAAGGTCTCATTGTATATATCCTTAGCTGGCCTGGAATTCCCTATGTAGGACTAGGCTGGACTCTAACTCATAGAGATCTACCTGCCTCTCTCTCCCAAGAGCTGCACACCACTCGCCCTTGCTATAATACCTGCTTCTTAAACATAAATACTAAGTGAACTCCCCTAATTCTAACCTACATAATGTTGGATGGTTTGTTAAAAAGTTCCTAGTGGGGTTATGGTGGTATGGGCCTGCGTCTTAGTGTTTCTATTGCTGTGAAGAGACACCATGACCACCTCAACTCTTAGGAAGGAAGACATTTAATTGGAGCTGGCTTACAGTTTTAGAGGTTTAGTCCATTAACATCATGGTGAGCAGCATGGCAGGATGCAGGCAGACATGGTTCTGAGTGTTTTATATCTTTTTGTTTGTTTGTTTGTTTTTGGTTTTGTTTCTTCAAGACAGGGTTTCTCTGTGTAGTTTTGGTGCCTGTCCTGGATCTTGCTCTGTAGACCAAGCTGGCCTTGAACTCGCAGAGATCCGCCTGGCTCTGCCTCCTGAGTGCTGAGGTTAAAGGCGTGTGCCACCACCGCCTGGCTGAGTTTTATATCTTGATCCACAGGCAGCAGAAGGAGTCTGTGTCCACACTGGGTGTAGCTTGAGCACAGGAGACCTCAAAGCCTGCCCCCACAGTGAGACATTTCCTCCAACAAGGCCACACCTACTCCAACAAGGGGCCGTTTTCTTTGAAACCATCACAACCTGTAGACTCTGTATCTGGGATGCAGAAACACAGAATGGTCACTTCAAGTTTGAGGCTAGCCAGAGCTATATATAAAGAGACCCTGTCTCAAAAAAAATAAAGAAGTGAAAAAGAAATTCTAATGAAACAAATAGAAGACACACATACACACACACACACACACACACACACACACACACACACACACACACACACACGAGGGATCGCTCCATGGTTCAGTCATTGTTCTACCACACAATTTTTGACTACAAAAATAGAGAATGAGGTAGTTTGTGTTCCTAGAGGCTCTTCAGAGTTGTATGTCACATTCCATCTTGCAATATCACTCAGAGAGATTACATACAGTTCTAAATAAAAGTCTTCCTAGAGGTGGATTGAGTCCATTAGGTTAACTTCTGTATTTACAATAACATCTAAACATGTATCTTAGACATCTGGGGGAAAGGAGGGCTTGAAAAAAATACTGTTGGATTTCAGAAGCTATTTATGACAAGATCATTTTTCATATGCTTAATGATAATGGAATCTCTATGTATGTATTTCAACTGTACATTTTGCTAGGAATATTCAAGCAAATGCATTTTTGTATTTATTCTCATACTATCTATAGGGAATAACTGAGTAGCCCTTATTCTTCTATTGCAATGCCCATCCCGAAAAAAGTTAGCACAGGGGGATCAATGGATGTCCCTTTAAAACCTTGCCCATATCCTCACACGAGTCTATGCTGATAATATTTATGAGTGTCAAAGGCAAGTACAGACTTTTTCCCACTGTTTTTCATATCCAAATAAACAAAGCCCAGCAAGTCCCGATTTCCTATGGCTCTTCCCTGTCAGCAGTCCAGATTCCCGCACAATTTAAGCAGAATGAGTGTAACCGTGTTTCTCCAAGTCAACTGTTACTTCTTGCTGGCCAGGTGTTCTATTTTCTGGTTTGTTTCTATTCACAGTTGCTGAC